>NW_026698073.1:0-234168 GCF_030435755.1 Ochotona princeps
TTCAGCGCCCAAGCCATTTCCCGCTGCCATGGAAACCAAGTGCTCTGGCACCACATATGTCTGAAAGTGGCTATGACACCTAGGGAACTCACGGCGGTGGTGAATGGCAACTGCCCGAAGCAGCAGCACAGCTCTTCCAGTGCCAAAACAACTCCACCTGCTCATTCACTTCACATACCATCAGCTGTGCTAGCAGCTATCTAATAAACCCTGTTGGGTCACTTCCGGTCCAATGCCCATGGAGCCCAGTGGGATGGAATCAAGCAGGTTGAGCACATACACTAAACTCACATGGAGCTCCTCACTCAAGGCGCTCAAAACTCCACAGCCAAACACAAGTTCAGCGCCCAAGCCATTTCCCGCTGCCATGGAAACCAAGTGCTCTGGCACCACATATGTCTGAAAGTGGCTATGACACCTAGGGAACTCAGGGCAATGGTGAATGGCAACTGCCCGAAGCAGCAGCACAGCTCTTCCAGTGCCAAAACAACTCCACCTGCCTCATTCACTTCACATACCATCAGCTGTGCTAGCAGCTATCTAGGAAACCCTGTTTGGTCACTTCCGGTCCAATGCCCATTGAGCCCAGTGGGATGGAATCAAGCAGGTTGAGCACCCACACTAAACTCACATGGAGCTCCTCACTCAAGGCGCTCAAAACTCCACAGCCAAACACAAGTTCAGCGCCCAAGCCATTTCCCGCTGCCATGGAAACCAAGTGCTCTGGCACCACATATGTCTGAAAGTGGATATGACATCTAGGGAATTCAGGGCGGTGGTGAATGGCAACTGCCCGAAGCAGCAGCACAGCTCTTCCAGTGCCAAAACAACTCCACCTGCCTCATGAACTTCACATACCATCAGCTGTGCTAGCAGCTAGCTAGGAAACCCTGTTTGGTCACTTCCGGTCCACTGCCCATTGAGCCCAGTGGGATGGAATCAAGCAGGTTGAGCACATACACTAAACTCACATGGAGCTCCTCACTCAAGGCGCTCAAAACTCCACAGCCAAACACAAGTTCAGCGCCCAAGCCATTTCCCGCTGCCATGGAAACCAAGTGCTCTGGCACCACATATGTCTGAAAGTGGCTATGACACCTAGGGAACTCAGGGCAATGGTGAATGGCAACTGCCCGAAGCAGCAGCACAGCTCTTCCAGTGCCAAAACAACTCCACCTGCCTCATTCACTTCACATACCATCAGCTGTGCTAGCAGCTATCTAGGAAACCCTGTTTGGTCACTTCCGGTCCAATGCCCATTGAGCCCAGTGGGATGGAATCAAGCAGGTTGAGCACCCACACTAAACTCACATGGAGCTCCTCACTCAAGGCGCTCAAAACTCCACAGCCAAACACAAGTTCAGCGCCCAAGCCATTTCCCGCTGCCATGGAAACCAAGTGCTCTGGCACCACATATGTCTGAAAGTGGATATGACATCTAGGGAATTCAGGGCGGTGGTGAATGGCAACTGCCCGAAGCAGCAGCACAGCTCTTCCAGTGCCAAAACAACTCCACCTGCCTCATGAACTTCACATACCATCAGCTGTGCTAGCAGCTAGCTAGGAAACCCTGTTTGGTCACTTCCGGTCCACTGCCCATTGAGCCCAGTGGGATGGAATCAAGCAGGTTGAGCACATACACTAAACTCACATGGAGCTCCTCACTCAAGGCGCTCAAAACCTGCACAGCCAAACACAAGTTTAGCCCACAAGCAATTTCCTGGTGCCGTGGAAACCAAGTGCTCTGGCACCACATATGTCTGAAAGTGGATATGACACCTAGGGAACTCAGGGCGGTGGTGAATGGCAACTGCCCGAAGCAGCAGCACAGCTCTTCAAGTGCCAAAACAACTCCACCTCAGTCATGGTCTTCACATACCATCAGCTGTGCTAGCAGCTATCTAGGAAACCCTGTTTGGTCACTTCCGGTAAAATGCCCATTGAGCCCAGTGGGATGGAATCAAGCAGGTTGAGCACCCACACTAAACTCACATGGAGCTCCTCACTCAAGGCGCTCAAAACTCCACAGCCAAACACAAGTTCAGCGCCCAAGCCATTTCCCGCTGCCATGGAAACCAAGTGCTCTGGCACCACATATGTCTGAAAGTGGATATGACATCTAGGGAACTCAGGGCGGTGGTGAATGGCAACTGCCCGAAGCAGCAGCACAGCTCTTCCAGTGCCAAAACAACTCCACCTGCCTCATGAACTTCACATACCATCAGCTGTGCTAGCAGCTATCTAGGAAACCCTGTTTGGTCACTTGCGGTCCAATGCCCATTGAGCCCAGTGGGATGGAATCAAGCAGGTTGAGCACCCACACTAAACTCACATGGAGCTCCTCACTCAAGGCGCTCAAAACCTGCACAGCCAAACACAAGTTTAGCCCACAAGCAATTTCCTGGTGCCATGGAAACCAAGTGCTCTGGCACCACATATGTCTGAAAGTGGCTATGACACCTAGGGAACTCAGGGCGGTGGTGAATGGCAACTGCCCGAAGCAGCAGCACAGCTCTTCCAGTGCCAAAAACAACTCCACCTGCCTCATTCACTTCACATACCATCAGCTGTGCTAGCAGCTATCTAGTAAACCTTGTTGGGTCACTTCAGGTCCAATGCCCATTGAGCCCAGTGGGATGGAATCAAGCAGGTTGAGCACCCACACTAAACTCACATGGAGCTCCTCACTCAAGGCGCTCAAAACTCCACAGCCAAACACAAGTTCAGCGCCCAAGCCATTTCCCGCTGCCATGGAAACCAAGTGCTCTGGCACCACATATGTCTGAAAGTGGATATGACACCAAGGGAACACAGGGCAGTGGTGAATGGCAACTGCCCGAAGCAGCAGCACAGCTCTTCCAGTGCCAAAACAACTCCACCTGCCTCATTCACATACCATCAGCTGTGCTAGCAGCTATCTAGGAAACCCTGTTTGGTCACTTCCGGTCCAATGCCCATTGAGCCCAGTGGGATGGAATCAAGCAGGTTGAGCACCCACACTAAACTCACATGGATCTCCTCACTCAAGGCGCTCAAAACTCCACAGCCAAACACAAGTTCAGCGCCCAAGCCATTTCCCGCTGCCATGGAAACCAAGTGCTCTGGCACCACATATGTCTGAAAGTGGCTATGACACCTAGGGAACTCAGGGCGGTGGTGAATGGCAACTGCCCGAAGCAGCAGCACAGCTCTTCCAGTGCCAAAACCAACTTCACCTGCCTCATGAACTTCACATACCATCAGCTGTGCTAGCAGCTATCTAGGAAACCCTGTTTGGTCACTTCCGGTCCAATGCCCATTGAGCCCAGTGGGATGGAATCAAGCAGGTTGAGCACCCACAGTAAACTCACATGGAGCTCCTCACTCAAGGCGCTCAAAACTCCACAGCCAAACACAAGTTCAGCGCCCAAGCCATTTCCCGCTGCCATGGAAACCAAGTGCTCTGGCACCACATATGTCTGAAAGTGGATATGACACCTAGGGAACTCAGGGCAGTGGTGAATGGCAACTGCCCGAAGCAGCAGCACAGCTCTTCCAGTGCCAAAACAACTCCACCTGCCTCATTCACTTCACATACCATCAGCTGTGCTAGCAGCTATCTAGGAAACCCTGTTGGGTCACTTCCGGTCCAATGCCCATTGAGCCCAGTGGGATGGAATCAAGCAGGTTGAGCACCCACACTAAACTCACATGGAGCTCCTCACTCAAGGCGCTCAAAACCTGCACAGCCAAACACAAGTTTAGCCCACAAGCAATTTCCTGGTGCCATGGAAACCAAGTGCTCTGGCACCACATATGTCTGAAAGTGGCTATGACACCTAGGGAACTCAGGGCGGTGGTGAATGGCAACTGCCCGAAGCAGCAGCACAGCTCTTCCAGTGCCAAAACAACTCCACCTCAGTCATGGACTTCACATATCATCAGCTGTGCTAGCAGCTATCTAGGAAACCCTGTTTGGTCACTTCCGGTCCAATGCCCATTGAGCCCAGTGGGATGGAATCAAGCAGGTTGAGCACCCACACTAAACTCACATGGAGCTCCTCACTCAAGGCGCTCAAAACTCCACAGCCAAACACAAGTTCAGCGCCCAAGCCATTTCCCGCTGCCATGGAAACCAAGTGCTCTGGCACCACATATGTCTGAAAGTGGATATGACACCAAGGGAACACAGGGCAGTGGTGAATGGCAACTGCCCGAAGCAGCAGCACAGCTCTTCCAGTGCCAAAACAACTTCACCTCAGTCATGAACTTCACATACCATCAGCTGTGCTAGCAGCTATCTAGGAAACCCTGTTGGGTCACTTCCGGTCCAATGCCCATTGAGCCCAGTGGGATGGAATCAAGCAGGTTGAGCACCCACACTAAACTCACATGGAGCTCCTCACTCAAGGCGCTCAAAACTCCACAGCCAAACACAAGTTCAGCGCCCAAGCCATTTCCCGCTGCCATGGAAACCAAGTGCTCTGGCACCACATATGTCTGAAAGTGGCTATGACACCTAGGGAACTCACGGCGGTGGTGAATGGCAACTGCCCGAAGCAGCAGCACAGCTCTTCCAGTGCCAAAACAACTCCACCTGCTCATTCACTTCACATACCATCAGCTGTGCTAGCAGCTATCTAATAAACCCTGTTGGGTCACTTCCGGTCCAATGCCCATGGAGCCCAGTGGGATGGAATCAAGCAGGTTGAGCACATACACTAAACTCACATGGAGCTCCTCACTCAAGGCGCTCAAAACTCCACAGCCAAACACAAGTTCAGCGCCCAAGCCATTTCCCGCTGCCATGGAAACCAAGTGCTCTGGCACCACATATGTCTGAAAGTGGCTATGACACCTAGGGAACTCAGGGCAATGGTGAATGGCAACTGCCCGAAGCAGCAGCACAGCTCTTCCAGTGCCAAAACAACTCCACCTGCCTCATTCACTTCACATACCATCAGCTGTGCTAGCAGCTATCTAGGAAACCCTGTTTGGTCACTTCCGGTCCAATGCCCATTGAGCCCAGTGGGATGGAATCAAGCAGGTTGAGCACCCACACTAAACTCACATGGAGCTCCTCACTCAAGGCGCTCAAAACTCCACAGCCAAACACAAGTTCAGCGCCCAAGCCATTTCCCGCTGCCATGGAAACCAAGTGCTCTGGCACCACATATGTCTGAAAGTGGATATGACATCTAGGGAATTCAGGGCGGTGGTGAATGGCAACTGCCCGAAGCAGCAGCACAGCTCTTCCAGTGCCAAAACAACTCCACCTCAGTCATGAACTTCACATACCATCAGCTGTGCTAGCAGCTAGCTAGGAAACCCTGTTTGGTCACTTGCGGTCCAATGCCCATTGAGCCCAGTGGGATGGAATCAAGCAGGTTGAGCACATACACTAAACTCACATGGAGCTCCTCACTCAAGGCGCTCAAAACCTGCACAGCCAAACACAAGTTTAGCCCACAAGCAATTTCCTGGTGCCGTGGAAACCAAGTGCTCTGGCACCACATATGTCTGAAAGTGGATATGACACCTAGGGAACTCAGGGCGGTGGTGAATGGCAACTGTCGGAAGCAGCAGCACAGCTCTTCCAGTGCCAAAACAACTCCACCTGCCTCATTCACATACCATCAGCTGTGCTAGCAGCTATCTAGGAAACCCTGTTTGGTCACTTCCGGTCCAATGCCCATTGAGCCCAGTGGGATGGAATCAAGCAGGTTGAGCACCCACACTAAACTCACATGGATCTCCTCACTCAAGGCGCTCAAAACTCCACAGCCAAACACAAGTTCAGCGCCCAAGCCATTTCCCGCTGCCATGGAAACCAAGTGCTCTGGCACCACATATGTCTGAAAGTGGCTATGACACCTAGGGAACTCAGGGCGGTGGTGAATGGCAACTGCCCGAAGCAGCAGCACAGCTCTTCCAGTGCCAAAACCAACTTCACCTGCCTCATGAACTTCACATACCATCAGCTGTGCTAGCAGCTATCTAGGAAACCCTGTTTGGTCACTTCCGGTCCAATGCCCATTGAGCCCAGTGGGATGGAATCAAGCAGATTGAGCACCCACAGTAAACTCACATGGAGCTCCTCACTCAAGGCGCTCAAAACTCCACAGCCAAACACAAGTTCAGCGCCCAAGCCATTTCCCGCTGCCATGGAAACCAAGTGCTCTGGCACCACATATGTCTGAAAGTGGATATGACACCTAGGGAACTCAGGGCGGTGGTGAATGGCAACTGCCCGAAGCAGCAGCACAGCTCTTCCAGTGCCAAAACAACTCCACCTGCCTCATTCACTTCACATACCATCAGCTGTGCTAGCAGCTATCTAGGAAACCCTGTTTGGTCACTTCCGGTCCAATGCCCATTGAGCCCAGTGGGATGGAATCAAGCAGGTTGAGCACCCACACTAAACTCACATGGAGCTCCTCACTCAAGGCGCTCAAAACCTGCACAGCCAAACGCAAGTTTAGCCCACAAGCAATTTCCTGGTGCCGTGGAAACCAAGTGCTCTGGCACCACATATGTCTGAAAGTGGCTATGACACCTAGGGAACTCAGGGCGGTGGTGAATGGCAACTGCCCGAAGCAGCAGCACAGCTCTTCCAGTGCCAAAACAACTCCACCTCAGTCATGGACTTCACATATCATCAGCTGTGCTAGCAGCTATCTAGGAAACCCTGTTTGGTCACTTCCGGTCCAATGCCCATTGAGCCCAGTGGGATGGAATCAAGCAGGTTGAGCACCCACACTAAACTCACATGGAGCTCCTCACTCAAGGCGCTCAAAACTCCACAGCCAAACACAAGTTCAGCGCCCAAGCCATTTCCCGCTGCCATGGAAACCAAGTGCTCTGGCACCACATATGTCTGAAAGTGGATATGACATCTAGGGAACTCAGGGCGGTGGTGAATGGCAACTGCCCGAAGCAGCAGCACAGCTCTTCCAGTGCCAAAACAACTTCACCTCAGTCATGAACTTCACATACCATCAGCTGTGCTAGCAGCTATCTAGGAAACCCTGTTTGGTCACTTCCGGTCCAATGCCCATTGAGCCCAGTGGGATGGAATCAAGCAGGTTGAGCACCCACACTAAACTCACATGGAGCTCCTCACTCAAGGCGCTCAAAACTCCACAGCCAAACACAAGTTCAGCGCCCAAGCCATTTCCCGCTGCCATGGAAACCAAGTGCTCTGGCACCACATATGTCTGAAAGTGGCTATGACACCTAGGGAACTCACGGCGGTGGTGAATGGCAACTGCCCGAAGCAGCAGCACAGCTCTTCCAGTGCCAAAACAACTCCACCTGCTCATTCACTTCACATACCATCAGCTGTGCTAGCAGCTATCTAATAAACCCTGTTGGGTCACTTCCGGTCCAATGCCCATGGAGCCCAGTGGGATGGAATCAAGCAGGTTGAGCACATACACTAAACTCACATGGAGCTCCTCACTCAAGGCGCTCAAAACTCCACAGCCAAACACAAGTTCAGCGCCCAAGCCATTTCCCGCTGCCATGGAAACCAAGTGCTCTGGCACCACATATGTCTGAAAGTGGCTATGACACCTAGGGAACTCAGGGCAATGGTGAATGGCAACTGCCCGAAGCAGCAGCACAGCTCTTCCAGTGCCAAAACAACTCCACCTGCCTCATGAACTTCACATACCATCAGCTGTGCTAGCAGCTATCTAGGAAACCCTGTTGGGTCACTTCCGGTAAAATGCCCATTGAGCCCAGTGGGATGGAATCAAGCAAGTTGAGCACCCACACTAAACTCACATGGAGCTCCTCACTCAAGGCGCTCAAAACTCCACAGCCAAACACAAGTTCAGCGCCCAAGCCATTTCCCGCTGCCATGGAAACCAAGTGCTCTGGCACCACATATGTCTGAAAGTGGCTATGACACCTAGGGAACTCAGGGCGGTGGTGAATGGCAACTGCCCGAAGCAGCAGCACAGCTCTTCCAGTGCCAAAACAACTCCACCTGCTCATTCACTTCACATACCATCAGCTGTGCTAGCAGCTATCTAGTAAACCCTGTTGGGTCACTTCAGGTCCAATGCCCATTGAGCCCAGTGGGATGGAATCAAGCAGGTTGAGCACCCACACTAAACTCACATGGAGCTCCTCACTCAAGGCGCTCAAAACTCCACAGCCAAACACAAGTTCAGCGCCCAAGCCATTTCCCGCTGCCATGGAAACCAAGTGCTCTGGCACCACATATGTCTGAAAGTGGATATGACACCAAGGGAACTCAAGACGGTGGTGAATGGCAACTGCCCGAAGCAGCAGCACAGCTCTTCCAGTGCCAAAACAACTCCACCTGCCTCATTCACATACCATCAGCTGTGCTAGCAGCTATCTAGGAAACCCTGTTTGGTCACTTCCGGTCCAATGCCCATTGAGCCCAGTGGGATGGAATCAAGCAGGTTGAGCACCCACACTAAACTCACATGGATCTCCTCACTCAAGGCGCTCAAAACTCCACAGCCAAACACAAGTTCAGCGCCCAAGCCATTTCCCGCTGCCATGGAAACCAAGTGCTCTGGCACCACATATGTCTGAAAGTGGCTATGACACCTAGGGAACTCAGGGCGGTGGTGAATGGCAACTGCCCGAAGCAGCAGCACAGCTCTTCCAGTGCCAAAACAACTCCACCTGCCTCATGAACTTCACATACCATCAGCTGTGCTAGCAGCTATCTAGGAAACCCTGTTTGGTCACTTCCGGTCCAATGCCCATTGAGCCCAGTGGGATGGAATCAAGCAGGTTGAGCACCCACAGTAAACTCACATGGAGCTCCTCACTCAAGGCGCTCAAATCTCCACAGCCAAACACAAGTTCAGCGCCCAAGCCATTTCCCGCTGCCATGGAAACCAAGTGCTCTGGCACCACATATGTCTGAAAGTGGCTATGACACCTAGGGAACTCAGGGCGGTGGTGAATGGCAACTGCCCGAAGCAGCAGCACAGCTCTTCCAGTGCCAAAACAACTCCACCTCAGTCATGGACTTCACATATCATCAGCTGTGCTAGCAGTTATCTAGGAAACCCTGTTTGGTCACTTCCGGTCCAATGCCCATTGAGCCCAGTGGGATGGAATCAAGCAGGTTGAGCACCCACACTAAACTCACATGGAGCTCCTCACTCAAGGCGCTCAAAACTCCACAGCCAAACACAAGTTCAGCGCCCAAGCCATTTCCCGCTGCCATGGAAACCAAGTGCTCTGGCACCACATATGTTTGAAAGTGGATATGACATCTAGGGAACTCAGGGCGGTGGTGAATGGCAACTGCCCGAAGCAGCAGCACAGCTCTTCCAGTGCCAAAACAACTCCACCTCAGTCATGAACTTCACATACCATCAGCTGTGCTAGCAGCTATCTAGGAAACCCTGTTTGGTCACTTCCGGTCCAATGCCCATTGAGCCCAGTGGGATGGAATCAAGCAGGTTGAGCACCCACACTAAACTCACATGGAGCTCCTCACTCAAGGCGCTCAAAACTCCACAGCGAAACACAAGTTCAGCGCCCAAGCCATTTCCCGCTGCCATGGAAACCAAGTGCTCTGGCACCACATATGTCTGAAAGTGGATATGACACCTAGGGAACTCAGGGCGGTGGTGAATGGCAACTGCCCGAAGCAGCAGCACAGCTCTTCCAGTGCCAAAACAACTCCACCTGCTCATTCACTTCACATACCATCAGCTGTGCTAGCAGCTATCTAGGAAACCCTGTTGGGTCACTTCCGGTCCAATGCCCATGGAGCCCAGTGGGATGGAATCAAGCAGGTTGAGCACATACACTAAACTCACATGGAGCTCCTCACTCAAGGCGCTCAAAACTCCACAGCCAAACACAAGTTCAGCGCCCAAGCCATTTCCCGCTGCCATGGAAACCAAGTGCTCTGGCACCACATATGTCTGAAAGTGGCTATGACACCTAGGGAACTCAGGGCGGTGGTGAATGGCAACTGCCCGAAGCAGCAGCACAGCTCTTCCAGTGCCAAAACAACTCCACCTGCCTCATGAACTTCACATACCATCAGCTGTGCTAGCAGCTATCTAGGAAACCCTGTTTGGTCACTTCCGGTCCAATGCCCATTGAGCCCAGTGGGATGGAATCAAGCAGGTTGAGCACCCACACTAAACTCACATGGAGCTCCTCACTCAAGGCGCTCAAAACTCCACAGCCAAACACAAGTTCAGCGCCCAAGCCATTTCCCGCTGCCATGGAAACCAAGTGCTCTGGCACCACAAAAGTCTGAAAGTGGCTATGACACCTAGGGAACTCAGGGCAATGGTGAATGGCAACTGCCCGAAGCAGCAGCACAGCTCTTCCAGTGCCAAAACAACTCCACCTGCCTCATGAACTTCACATACCATCAGCTGTGCTAGCAGCTATCTAGGAAACCCTGTTGGGTCACTTCCAGTCCAATGTCCATTGAGCACAGTGTGATGGAATCAAGCAGGTTGAGCACCCACACTAAACTCACATGGAGCTCCTCACTCAAGGCGCTCAAAACCTGCACAGCCAAACACAAATTTAGCCCACAAGCAATTTCCTGGTGCCGTGGAAACCAAGTGCTCTGGCACCACATATGTCTGAAAGTGGCTATGACACCTAGGGAACTCAGGGCGGTGGTGAATGGCAACTGCCCGAAGCAGCAGCACAGCTCTTCCAGTGCCAAAACAACTCCACCTCAGTCATGGACTTCACATACCAT
Organism: Ochotona princeps; assembly: GCF_030435755.1. NCBI lineage: Eukaryota > Metazoa > Chordata > Mammalia > Lagomorpha > Ochotonidae > Ochotona > Ochotona princeps. The sequence goes on from NW_026698073.1 coordinate 10,712, forward strand.
CAGCTGTGCTAGCAGCTATCTAGGAAACCCTGTTTGGTCACTTCCGGTCCAATGCCCATTGAGCCCAGTGGGATGGAATCAAGCAGGTTGAGCACCCACACTAAACTCACATGGAGCTCCTCACTCAAGGCGCTCAAAACTCCACAGCCAAACACAAGTTCAGCGCCCAAGCCATTTCCCGCTGCCATGGAAACCAAGTGCTCTGGCACCACATATGTCTGAAAGTGGATATGACATCTAGGGAACTCAGGGCTGTGGTGAATGGCAACTGCCCGAAGCAGCAGCACAGCTCTTCCAGTGCCAAAACAACTCCACCTGCCTCATGAACTTCACATACTATCAGCTGTGCTAGCAGCTATCTAGGAAACCCTGTTTGGTCACTTCCTGTCCAATGCCCATTGAGCCCAGTGGGATGGAATCAAGCAGGTTGAGCACCCACACTAAACTCACATGGAGCTCCTCACTCAAGGCGCTCAAAACCTGCACAGCCAAACACAAGTTTAGCCCACAAGCAATTTCCTGGTGCCGTGGAAACCAAGTGCTCTGGCACCACATATGTCTGAAAGTGGCTATGACACTTAGGGAACTCAGGGCGGTGGTGAATGGCAACTGCCCGAAGCAGCAGCACAGCTCTTCCAGTGCCAAAACAACTCCACCTCAGTCATGGACTTCACATATCATCAGCTGTGCTAGCAGTTATCTAGGAAACCCTGTTTGGTCACTTCCGGTCCAATGCCCATTGAGCCCAGTGGGATGGAATCAAGCAGGTTGAGCACCCACACTAAACTCACATGGAGCTCCTCACTCAAGGCGCTCAAAACTCCACAGCCAAACACAAGTTCAGCGCCCAAGCCATTTCCCGCTGCCATGGAAACCAAGTGCTCTGGCACCACATATGTCTGAAAGTGGATATGACATCTAGGGAACTCAGGGCGGTGGTGAATGGCAACTGCCCGAAGCAGCAGCACAGCTCTTCCAGTGCCAAAACAACTCCACCTCAGTCATGAACTTCACATACCATCAGCTGTGCTAGCAGCTATCTAGGAAACCCTGTTTGGTCACTTCCGGTCCAATGCCCATTGAGCCCAGTGGGATGGAATCAAGCAGGTTGAGCACCCACACTAAACTCACATGGAGCTCCTCACTCAAGGCGCTCAAAACTCCACAGCCAAACACAAGTTCAGCGCCCAAGCCATTTCCCGCTGCCATGGAAACCAAGTGCTCTGGCACCACATATGTCTGAAAGTGGCTATGACACCTAGGGAACTCAGGGCGGTGGTGAATGGCAACTGCCCGAAGCAGCAGCACAGCTCTTCCAGTGCCAAAACAACTCCACCTGCTCATTCACTTCACATACCATCAGCTGTGCTAGCAGCTATCTAGGAAACCCTGTTGGGTCACTTCCGGTCCAATGCCCATGGAGCCCAGTGGGATGGAATCAAGCAGGTTGAGCACATACACTAAACTCACATGGAGCTCCTCACTCAAGGCGCTCAAAACTCCACAGCCAAACACAAGTTCAGCGCCCAAGCCATTTCCCGCTGCCATGGAAACCAAGTGCTCTGGCACCACATATGTCTGAAAGTGGCTATGACACCTAGGGAACTCAGGGCGGTGGTGAATGGCAACTGCCCGAAGCAGCAGCACAGCTCTTCCAGTGCCAAAACAACTCCACCTGCCTCATGAACTTCACATACCATCAGCTGTGCTAGCAGCTATCTAGGAAACCCTGTTTGGTCACTTCCGGTCCAATGCCCATTGAGCCCAGTGGGATGGAATCAAGCAGGTTGAGCACCCACACTAAACTCACATGGAGCTCCTCACTCAAGGCGCTCAAAACTCCACAGCCAAACACAAGTTCAGCGCCCAAGCCATTTCCCGCTGCCATGGAAACCAAGTGCTCTGGCACCACAAAAGTCTGAAAGTGGCTATGACACCTAGGGAACTCAGGGCAATGGTGAATGGCAACTGCCCGAAGCAGCAGCACAGCTCTTCCAGTGCCAAAACAACTCCACCTGCCTCATGAACGTCACATACCATCAGCTGTGCTAGCAGCTATCTAGGAAACCCTGTTTGGTCACTTCCAGTCCAATGTCCATTGAGCACAGTGTGATGGAATCAAGCAGGTTGAGCACCCACACTAAACTCACATGGAGCTCCTCACTCAAGGCGCTCAAAACCTGCACAGCCAAACACAAATTTAGCCCACAAGCAATTTCCTGGTGCCGTGGAAACCAAGTGCTCTGGCACCACATATGTCTGAAAGTGGCTATGACACCTAGGGAACTCAGGGCGGTGGTGAATGGCAACTGCCCGAAGCAGCAGCACAGCTCTTCCAGTGCCAAAACAACTCCACCTCAGTCATGGACTTCACATACCATCAGCTGTGCTAGCAGCTATCTAGGAAACCCTGTTTGGTCACTTCCGGTCCAATGCCCATTGAGCCCAGTGGGATGGAATCAAGCAGGTTGAGCACCCACACTAAACTCACATGGAGCTCCTCACTCAAGGCGCTCAAAACTCCACAGCCAAACACAAGTTCAGCGCCCAAGCCATTTCCCGCTGCCATGGAAACCAAGTGCTCTGGCACCACATATGTCTGAAAGTGGATATGACATCTAGGGAACTCAGGGCTGTGGTGAATGGCAACTGCCCGAAGCAGCAGCACAGCTCTTCCAGTGCCAAAACAACTCCACCTGCCTCATGAACTTCACATACTATCAGCTGTGCTAGCAGCTATCTAGGAAACCCTGTTTGGTCACTTCCTGTCCAATGCCCATTGAGCCCAGTGGGATGGAATCAAGCAGGTTGAGCACCCACACTAAACTCACATGGAGCTCCTCACTCAACGCGCTCAAAACTCCACAGCCAAACACAAGTTCAGCGCCCAAGCCATTTCCTGGTGCCATGGAAACCAAGTGCTCTGGCACCACATATGTCTGAAAGTGGCTATGACACCTAGGGAACTCAGGGCGATGGTGAAAGGCAACTGCCCGAAGCAGCAGCACAGCTCTTCCAGTGCCAAAACAACTCCACCTCAGTCATTCACTTCACATACCATCAGCTGTGCTAGCAGCTATCTAGGAAACCCTGTTTGGTCACTTCCGGTCCAATGCCCATTGAGCCCAGTGGGATGGAATCAAGCAAGTTGAGCACCCACACTAAACTCACATGGAGCTCCTCACTCAAGGCGCTCAAAACTCCACAGCCAAACACAAGTTCAGCGCCCAAGCCATTTCCCGCTGCCATGGAAACCAAGTGCTCTGGCACCACATATGTCTGAAAGTGGCTATGACACCTAGGGAACTCAGGGCGGTGGTGAATGGCAACTGCCCGAAGCAGCAGCACAGCTCTTCCAGTGCCAAAACAACTCCACCTGCCTCGTGAACTTCACATACCATCAGCTGTGCTAGCAGCTATCTAGGAAACCCTGTTTGGTCACTTCCGGTCCAATGACCATTGAGCCCAGTGGGATGGAATCAAGCAGGTTGAGCACCCACACTAAACTAACATGGAGATCCTCACTCAAGGCGCTCAAAACTCCACAGCCAAACACAAGTTCAGCGCCCAAGCCATTTCCCGCTGCCATGGAAACCAAGTGCTCTGGCACCACATATGTCTGAAAGTGGATATGACATCTAGGGAACTCAGGGCGGTGGTGAATGGCAACTGCCCGAAGCAGCAGCACAGCTCTTCCAGTGCCAAAACAACTCCACCTGCCTCAAGAACTTCACATACCATCAGCTGTGCTAGTAGCTTTCTAGGAAACCCTGTTTGGTCACTTCCGGTCCAATGCCAATTCAGCCCAGTGGCATGGAATCAAGCAGGTTGAGCACCCACACTAAACTCACATGGAGCTCCTCACTCAAGGCACTCAAAACTCCACAGCCAAACACTAGTTCAGCGCCCAAGCCATTTCCCGCTGCCATGGAAACCAAGTGCTCTGGCACCACATATGTCTGAAAGTGGATATGACACCTAGGGAACTCAAGGCGGTGGTGAATGGCAACTGCCCGAAGCAGCAGCACAGCTCTTCCAGTGCCAAAACAACTCCACCTGCCTCATTCACTTGACATACCATCAGCTGTGCTAGCAGCTATCTAGGAAACCCTGTTTGGTCACTTCCGGTCCAATGCCCATTGAGCCCAGTGGGATGGAATCAAGCAGGTTGAGCACCCACACTAAACTCACATGGAGCTCCTCACTCAAGGCGCTCAAAACTCCACAGCCAAACACAAGTTCAGCGCCCAAGCCATTTCCCGCTGCCATGGAAACCAAGTGCTCTGGCACCACATATGTCTGAAAGTGGCTATGACACCTAGGGAACTCAGGGCGGTGGTGAATGGCAACTGCCCGAAGCAGCAGCACAGCTCTTCCAGTGCCAAAACAACTCCACCTCAGTCATGGACTTCACATATCATCAGCTGTGCTAGCAGCTATCTAGGAAACCCTGTTTGGTCACTTCCGGTCCAATGCCCATTGAGCCCAGTGGGATGGAATCAAGCAGGTTGAGCACCCACACTAAACTCACATGGAGCTCCTCACTCAAGGCGCTCAAAACTCCACAGCCAAACACAAGTTCAGCGCCCAAGCCATTTCCCGCTGCCATGGAAACCAAGTGCTCTGGCACCACATATGTCTGAAAGTGGATATGACATCTAGGGAACTCAGGGCGGTGGTGAATGGCAACTGCCCGAAGCAGCGGCACAGCTCTTCCAGTGCCAAAACAACTCCACCTGCCTCATGAACTTCACATACCATCAGCTGTGCTAGCAGCTATCTAGGAAACCCTGTTTGGTCACTTCCGGTCCAATGCCCATTGAGCCCAGTGGGATGGAATCAAGCAGGTTGAGCACCCACACTAAACTCACATGGAGCTCCTCACTCAAGGCGCTCAAAACTCCACAGCCAAACACAAGTTCAGCGCCCAAGCCATTTCCCGCTGCCATGGAAACCAAGTGCTCTGGCACCACATATGTCTGAAAGTGGCTATGACACCTAGGGAACTCAGGGAGGTGGTGAATGGCAACTGCCCGAAGCAGCAGCACAGCTCTTCCAGTGCCAAAACAACTCCACCTGCTCATTCACTTCACATACCATCAGCTGTGCTAGCAGCTATCTAGGAAACCCTGTTGGGTCACTTCCGGTCCAATGCCCATGGAGCCCAGTGGGATGGAATCAAGCAGGTTGAGCACATACACTAAACTCACATGGAGCTCCTCACTCAAGGCGCTCAAAACTCCACAGCCAAACACAAGTTCAGCGCCCAAGCCATTTCCCGCTGCCATGGAAACCAAGTGCTCTGGCACCACATATGTCTGAAAGTGGCTATGACACCTAGGGAACTCAGGGCGGTGGTGAATGGCAACTGCCCGAAGCAGCAGCACAGCTCTTCCAGTGCCAAAACAACTCCACCTGCCTCATGAACTTCACATACCATCAGCTGTGCTAGCAGCTATCTAGGAAACCCTGTTTGGTCACTTCCGGTCCAATGCCCATTGAGCCCAGTGGGATGGAATCAAGCAGGTTGAGCACCCACACTAAACTCACATGGAGCTCCTCACTCAAGGCGCTCAAAACTCCACAGCCAAACACAAGTTCAGCGCCCAAGCCATTTCCCGCTGCCATGGAAACCAAGTGCTCTGGCACCACAAAAGTCTGAAAGTGGCTATGACACCTAGGGAACTCAGGGCAATGGTGAATGGCAACTGCCCGAAGCAGCAGCACAGCTCTTCCAGTGCCAAAACAACTCCACCTGCCTCATGAACTTCACATACCATCAGCTGTGCTAGCAGCTATCTAGGAAACCCTGTTGGGTCACTTCCAGTCCAATGTCCATTGAGCACAGTGTGATGGAATCAAGCAGGTTGAGCACCCACACTAAACTCACATGGAGCTCCTCACTCAAGGCGCTCAAAACCTGCACAGCCAAACACAAATTTAGCCCACAAGCAATTTCCTGGTGCCGTGGAAACCAAGTGCTCTGGCACCACATATGTCTGAAAGTGGCTAAGACACCTAGGGAACTCAGGGCGGTGGTGAATGGCAACTGCCCGAAGCAGCAGCACAGCTCTTCCAGTGCCAAAACAACTCCACCTCAGTCATGGACTTCACATACCATCAGCTGTGCTAGCAGCTATCTAGGAAACCCTGTTTGGTCACTTCCGGTCCAATGCCCATTGAGCCCAGTGGCATGGAATCAAGCAGGTTGAGCACCCACACTAAACTCACATGGAGCTCCTCACTCAAGGCGCTCAGAACTCCACAGCCAAACACAAGTTCAGCGCCCAAGCCATTTCCCGCTGCCATGGAAACCAAGTGCTCTGGCACCACATATGTCTGAAAGTGGATATGACATCTAGGGAACTCAGGGCTGTGGTGAATGGCAACTGCCCGAAGCAGCAGCACAGCTCTTCCAGTGCCAAAACAACTCCACCTGCCTCAAAAACTTCACATACCATCAGCTGTGCTAGCAGCTATCTAGGAAACCCTGTTTGGTCACTTCCTGTCCAATGCCCATTGAGCCCAGTGGGATGGAATCAAGCAGGTTGAGCACCCACACTAAACTCACATGGAGCTCCTCACTCAACGCGCTCAAAACTCCACAGCCAAACACAAGTTCAGAGCCCAAGCCATTTCCTGGTGCCATGGAAACCAAGTGCTCTGGCACCACATATGTCTGAAAGTGGCTATGACACCTAGGGAACTCAGGGCGATGGTGAAAGGCAACTGCCCGAAGCAGCAGCACAGCTCTTCCAGTGCCAAAACAACTCCACCTGCCTCATGAACTTCACATACCATCAGCTGTGCTAGCAGCTATCTAGGAAACCCTGTTTGGTCACTTCCGGTCCAATGCCCATTGAGGCCAGTGGGATGGAATCAAGCAAGTTGAGCACCCACACTAAACTCACATGGAGCTCCTCACTCAAGGCGCTCAAAACTCCACAGCCAAACACAAGTTCAGCGCCCAAGCCATTTCCCGCTGCCATGGAAACCAAGTGCTCTGGCACCACATATGTCTGAAAGTGGCTATGACACCTAGGGAACTCAGGGCGGTGGTGAATGGCAACTGCCCGAAGCAGCAGCACAGCTCTTCCAGTGCCAAAACAACTCCACCTGCCTCGTGAACTTCACATACCATCAGCTGTGCTAGCAGCTATCTAGGAAACCCTGTTTGGTCACTTCCGGTCCAATGCCCATTGAGCCCAGTGGGATGGAATCAAGCAGGTTGAGCACCCACACTAAACTAACATGGAGATCCTCACTCAAGGCGCTCAAAACTCCACAGCCAAACGCAAGTTCAGCGCCCAAGCCATTTCCCGCTGCCATGGAAACCAAGTGCTCTGGCACCACATATGTCTGAAAGTGGATATGACACCTAGGGAACTCAGGGCGGTGGTGAATGGCAACTGCCCGAAGCAGCAGCACAGCTCTTCCAGTGCCAAAACAACTCCACCTGCCTCAAAAACTTCACATACCATCAGCTGTGCTAGTAGCTTTCTAGGAAACCCTGTTTGGTCACTTCCGGTCCAATGCCAATTCAGCCCAGTGGCATGGAATCAAGCAGGTTGAGCACCCACACTAAACTCACATGGAGCTCCTCACTCAAGGCACTCAAAACTCCACAGCCAAACACTAGTTCAGCGCCCAAGCCATTTCCCGCTGCCATGGAAACCAAGTGCTCTGGCACCACATATGTCTGAAAGTGGATATGACACCTAGGGAACTCAAGGCGGTGGTGAATGGCAACTGCCCGAAGCAGCAGCACAGCTCTTCCAGTGCCAAAACAACTCCACCTGCCTCATTCACTTGACATACCATCAGCTGTGCTAGCAGCTATCTAGGAAACCCTGTTTGGTCACTTCCGGTCCAATGCCCATTGAGCCCAGTGGGATGGAATCAAGCAGGTTGAGCACCCACACTAAACTCACATGGAGCTCCTCACTCAAGGCGCTCAAAACTCCACAGCCAAACACAAGTTCAGCGCCCAAGCCATTTCCCGCTGCCATGGAAACCAAGTGCTCTGGCACCGCATATGTCTGAAAGTGGCTATGACACCTAGGGAACTCAGGGCGGTGGTGAATGGCAACTGCCCGAAGCAGCAGCACAGCTCTTCCAGTGCCAAAACAACTCCACCTGCCTCATGAACTTCACATACCATCAGCTGTGCTAGCAGCTATCTAGGAAACCCTGTTTGGTCACTTCCGGTCCAATGCCCATTGAGCCCAGTGGGATGGAATCAAGCAGGTTGAGCACCCACACTAAACTCACATGGAGATCCTCACTCAATGCGCTCAAAACTCCACAGCCAAACACAAGTTCAGCGCCCAAGCCATTTCCCGCTGCCATGGAAACCAAGTGCTCTGGCACCACATATGTCTGAAAGTGGCTATGACACCTAGGGAACTCAGGGCGGTGGTGAATGGCAACTGCCCGAAACAGCAGCACAGCTCTTCCAGTGCCAAAACAACTCCACCTGCCTCATGAACTTCACATACCATCAGCTGTGCTAACAGCTATCTAGGAAACCCTGTTTGGTCACTTCCGGTCCAATGCCCATTGAGCCCAGTGGGATGGAATCAAGCAGGTTGAGCACCCACACTAAACTCACATGGAGATCCTCACTCAATGCGCTCAAAACTCCACAGCCAAACACAAGTTCAGCGCCCAAGCCATTTCCCGCTGCCATGGAAACCAAGTGCTCTGGCACCACATATGTCTGAAAGTGGCTATGACACCTAGGGAACTCAGGGCGGTGGTGAATGGCAACTGCCCGAAGCAGCAGCACAGCTCTTCCAGTGCCAAAACCAGCTTCACCTGCCTCATTCACTTCACATACCATCAGCTGTGCTAGCAGCTATCTAGGAAACCCTGTTTGGTCACTTCCGGTCCAATGCCCATTGAGCCCAGTGGGATGGAATCAAGCAGGTTGAGCACCCACACTAAACTCACATGGAGTTCCTCACTCAAGGCACTCAAAACTCCACAGCCAAACACAAGTTCAGCGCCCAAGCCATTTCCCGCTGCCATGGAAACCAAGTGCTCTGGCACCGCATATGTCTGAAAGTGGCTATGACACCTAGGGAACTCAGGGCGGTGGTGAATGGCAACTGCCCGAAGCAGCAGCACAGCTCTTCCAGTGCCAAAACAACTCCACCTGCCTCATGAACTTCACATACCATCAGCTGTGCTAGCAGCTATCTAGGAAACCCTGTTTGGTCACTTCCGGTCCAATGCCCATTGAGCCCAGTGGGATGGAATCAAGCAGGTTGAGCACCCACACTAAACTCACATGGAGATCCTCACTCAATGCGCTCAAAACTCCACAGCCAAACACAAGTTCAGCGCCCAAGCCATTTCCCGCTGCCATGGAAACCAAGTGCTCTGGCACCACATATGTCTGAAAGTGGCTATGACACCTAGGGAACTCAGGGCGGTGGTGAATGGCAACTGCCCGAAACAGCAGCACAGCTCTTCCAGTGCCAAAACAACTCCACCTGCCTCATGAACTTCACATACCATCAGCTGTGCTAACAGCTATCTAGGAAACCCTGTTTGGTCACTTCCGGTCCAATGCCCATTGAGCCCAGTGGGATGGAATCAAGCAGGTTGAGCACCCACACTAAACTCACATGGAGATCCTCACTCAATGCGCTCAAAACTCCACAGCCAAACACAAGTTCAGCGCCCAAGCCATTTCCCGCTGCCATGGAAACCAAGTGCTCTGGCACCACATATGTCTGAAAGTGGCTATGACACCTAGGGAACTCAGGGCGGTGGTGAATGGCAACTGCCCGAAGCAGCAGCACAGCTCTTCCAGTGCCAAAACCAGCTTCACCTGCCTCATTCACTTCACATACCATCAGCTGTGCTAGCAGCTATCTAGGAAACCCTGTTTGGTCACTTCCGGTCCAATGCCCATTGAGCCCAGTGGGATGGAATCAAGCAGGTTGAGCACCCACACTAAACTCACATGGAGTTCCTCACTCAAGGCACTCAAAACTCCACAGCCAAACACAAGTTCAGCGCCCAAGCCATTTCCCGCTGCCATGGAAACCAAGTGCTCTGGCACCACATATGTCTGAAAGTGGCTATGACATCTAGGGAACTCAGGGCGGTGGTGAATGGCAACTGCCCGAAGCAGCAGCACAGCTCTTCCAGTGCCAAAACAACTCCACCTGCCTCATGAACTTGACATACCATCAGCTGTGCTAGCAGCTATCTAGGAAACCCTGTTGGGTCACTTCCGGTCCAATGCCCATAGAGCCCAGTGGGATGGAATCAAGCAGGTTGAGCACCCACACTAAACTCACATGGAGCTCCTCACTCAAGGCGCTCAAAACTCCACAGCCAAACACAAGTTCAGCACCCAAGCCATTTCCCGCTGCCATGGAAACCAAGTGCTCTGGCACCACATAGGTCTGAAAGTGGATATGACACCTAGGGAACTCAGGGCGGTAGTGAATGGCAACTGCCCGAAGCAGCAGCACAGCTCTTCCAGTGCCAAAACAACTCCACCTGCCTCATTCACTTCACATACCATCAGCTGTGCTAGCAGCTATCTAGGAAACCCTGTTTGGTCACTTCCGGTCCAATGCCCATTGAGCCCAGTGGGATGGAATCAAGCAGGTTGAGCACCCACACTAAACTCACATGGAGCTCCTCAATCAAGGCACTCAAAACTACACAGCCAAACACAAGTTCAGCGCCCAAGCCATTTCCCGCTGCCATGGAAACCAAGTGCTCTGGCACCACATATGTCTGAAAGTGGCTATGACACCTAGGGAACTCAGGGCGATGGTGAATGGCAACTGCCCGAAGCAGCAGCACAGCTCTTCCAGTGCCAAAACAACTCCACCTCAGCCATGAACTTCACATACCATCAGCTGTGCTAGCAGCTATCTAGGAAACCCTGTTTGGTCACTTCCGGTCCAATGCCCATTGAGCCCAGTGGGATGGAATCAAGCAGGTTGAGCACCCACACTAAACTCACATGGAGCTCCTCACTCAAGGCGCTCAAATATCCACAGTCAAACACAAGTTCAGCGCCTAAGCCATTTCCCGCTGCCATGGAAACCAAGTGCTCTGGCACCACATATGTCTGAAAGTGGCTATGACACCTAGGGAACTCAGGGCGGTGGTGAATGGCAACTGCCCGATGCAGCAGCACAGCTCTTCCAGTGCCAAAACAACTCCACCTGCCTCATTCACTTCACATACCATCAGCTGTGCTAGCAGCTATCTAGGAAACCCTGTTTGGTCACTTCCGGTCCAATGCCCATTGAGCCCAGTGGGATGGAATCAAGCAGGTTGAGCACCCACACTAAACTCACATGGAGCTCCTCACTCAAGGCGCTCAAAACTCCACAGCCAAACGCAAGTTCAGCGCCCAAGCCATTTCTCGCTGCCATGGAAACCAAGTGCTCTGGCACCACATATGTCTGAAAGTGGCTATGACACCTAGGGAACTCAGGGCGGTGGTGAATGGCAACTGCCCGAAGCAGCAGCACAGCTCTTCCAGTGCCAAAACAACTCCACCTGTCTCATTCACTTCACATACCATCAGCTGTGCTAGCAGCTATCTAGGAAACCCTGTTGGGTCACTTCCGGTCCAATGCCCATTGAGCCCAGTGGGATGGAATCAAGCAGGTTGAGCACCCACACTAAACTCACATGGAGATCCTCACTCAAGGCGCTCAAATATCCACAGTCAAACACAAGTTCAGCGCCCAAGCCATTTCCCGCTGCCATGGAAACCAAGTGCTCTGGCACCACATATGTCTGAAAGTGGATATGACACCTAGGGAACTCAGGGCGGTGGTGAATGGCAACTGCCCGAAGCAGCAGCACAGCTCTTCCAGTGCCAAAACAACTCCACCTGCCTCATTCACTTCACATACCATTAGCTGTGCTAGCAGCTATCTAGGAAACCCTGTTTGGTCACTTCCGGTCCAATGCCCATTGAGCCCAGTGGGATGGAATCAAGCAGGTTGAGCACCCACACTAAACTAACATGGAGCTCCTCACTCAAGGCGCTCAAAACTCCACAGCCAAACACAAGTTCAGCGCCCAAGCCATTTCCCGCTGCCATGGAAACCAAGTGCTCTGGCACCACATATGTCTGAAAGTGGATATGACACCTAGGGAACTCAGGACGGTGGTGAATGGCAACTGCCCGAAGCAGCAGCACAGCTCTTCCAGTGCCAAAACAACTCCACCTGCCTCATGAACGTCACATACCATCAGCTGTGCTAGCAGCTATCTAAGAAACCCTGTTTGGTCACTTCCGGTCCAATGCCCATTGAGCCCAGTGGGATGGAATCAAGCAGGTTGAGCACCCACACTAAACTCACATGGAGATCCTCACTCAAGGCGCTCAAAACTCCACAGCCAAACACAAGTTCAGCGCCCAAGCCATTTCCCGCTGCCATGGAAACCAAGTGCTCTGGCACCACATATGTCTGAAAGTGGCTATGACACCTAGGGAACTCAGGGCGATGGTGAATGGCAACTGCCCGAAGCAGCAGCACAGCTCTTCCAGTGCCAAAAACAACTCCACCTGCCTCGTGAACTTCACATACCATCAGCTGTTCTAGCAGCTATCTAGGAAACCCTGTTTGGTCACTTCCGGTCCAATACCCATTGAGCCCAGTGTGATGGAATCAAGCAGGTTGAGCACCCACACTAAACTCACATGGAGCTCCTCACTCAAGGCGTTCAAAACTAGACAGTCAAACACAATTTCAGCGCCCAAGCCATTTCCCGCTGCCATGGAAACCAAGTGCTCTGGCACCACAAAAGTCTGAAAGTGGATATGATACCTAGGGAACTCAGGGCGGTGGTGAATGGCAACTGCCCGAAGGAGCAGCACAGCTCTTCCAATGCCAAAAACAACTCCACCTGCCTCATTCACTTCACATACCATCAGCTGTGCGAGCAGCTATCTAGGAAACCCTGTTTGGTCACTTCCGGTCCAATGCCCATTGAGCCCAGTGGGATGGAATCAAGCAGGTTGAGCACCCACACTAAACTCACATGGAGATCCTCACTCAAGGCGCTCAAAACTCCACAGCCCAACACAAGTTCAGCGCCCAAGCCATTTCCCGCTGCCATGGAAACCAAGTGCTCTGTCACCACATATGTCTGAAAGTGGCTATGACACCTAGGGAACTCAGGGCGGTGGAGAATGGCAACTGCCCAAAGCAGCAGCACAGCTCTTTGCCAAGCCATTTCCCGCTGCCATGGAAACCAAGTGCTCTGGCACCACATATGTCTGAAAGTGGCTATGACACCTAGGGAACTCAGGGCGGTGGTGAATGGCCACTGCCCGAAGCAGCAGCACAGCTCTTCCAGTGCCAAAACAACTCCACCTGCCTCATGAACTTCACATACCATCAGCTGTGCTAGCAGCTATCTAGGAAACCCTGTTTGGTCACTTCCGGTCCAATGCCCATTGAGCCCAGTGGGATGGAATCAAGCAGGTTGAGCACCCACACTAAACTCACATGGAGATCCTCACACAAGGCGCTCAAAACTCAACAGTCAAACACAAGTTCAGCGCCCAAACCATTTCCCGCTGCCATGGAAACCAAGTGCTCTGGCACCACATATGTCTGAAAGTGGCTATGACACCTAGGGAACTCAGGGCGGTGGTGAATGGCAACTGCCCGAAGCAGCAGCACAGCTCTTCCAGTGCCAAAAACAACTCCACCTGCCTCATTCACTTCACATACCATCAGCTGTGCTAGCAGCTATCTAGGAAACCCTGTTTGGTCACTTCCGGTCCAATGCCCATTGAGCCCAGTGGGATGGAATCAAGCAGGTTGAGCACCCACACTAAACTCACATGGAGCTCCTCACTCAAGGCGCTCAAAACTCCACAGCCAAACACAAGTTCAGCGCCCAAGCCATTTCTCGCTGCCATGGAAACCAAGTGCTCTGGCACCACATATGTCTGAAAGTGGATATGACAACTAGGGAACTCAGGGCGATGGCGAATGGCAACTGCCCGAAGCAGCAGCACAGCTCTTCCAGTGCCAAAAACAACTCCACCTGCCTCATTCACTTCACATACCATCAGCTGTGCTAGCAGCTATCTAGGAAACCCTGTTGGGTCACTTTCGTTCCAATGTCCATTGAGCCCAGTGGGATGGAATCAAGCAGGTTGAGCACCCACACTAAACTAACATGGAGCTCCTCACTCAAGGCGCTCAAAACTCCACAGTCAAACACAAGTTCAGCGCCCAAGCCATTTCCCGCTGCCATGGAAACCAAGTGCTCTGGCACCACATATGTCTGAAAGTGGCTATGACACCTAGGGAACTCAGGGCGGTGGTGAATGGCAACTGCCCGAAGCAGCAGCACAGCTCTTCCAGTGCCAAAACAACTCCACCTCAGTCATGAACTTCACATGCCATCAGCTGTGCTAGCAGCTATCTAGGAAACCCTGTTTGGTCACTTCTGGTCCAATGCCCATTGAGCCCAGTGGGATGGAAACAAGCAGGTTGAGCACCCACACTAAACTCACATGGAGCACCTCACTCAAGGCGCTCACAACTCCACAGCCAAACACAAGTTCAGCGCCCAAGCCATTTCCCGCTGCCATGGAAACCAAGTGCTCTGGCACCACATATGTCTGAAAGTGGATATGACACCTAGGGAACTCAGGGCAGTGGTGAATGGCAACTGCCCGAAGCAGCAGCACAGCTCTTCCAGTGCCAAAACAACTCCACCTGCCTCGTGAACTTCACATACCATCAGCTGTGCTAGCAGCTATCTAGGAAACCCTGTTGGGTCACTTCTGGTCCAATGCCCATTGAGCCCAGTGGGATGGAATCAAGCAGGTTGAGCACCCACACTAAACTAACAAGGAGCTCCTCACTCAAGGCGCTCAAAACTCCACAGTCAAACACAAGTTCAGCGCAAAAGCCATTACCCCCTGCCATGGAAACCAAGTGCTCTGGCACCACATACGTCTGAAAGTGGCTATGACACCTAGGGAACTCAGGGCGGTGGAGAATGGCAACTGTCCAAAGCAGCAGCACAGCTCTTTGCCAAGCCATATCCCGCTGCCATGGAAACCAAGTGCTCTGGCACCACATATGTCTGAAAGTGGCTATGACACCTAGGGAACTCAGGGCGGTGGTGAATGGCCACTGCCCGAAGCAGCAGCACAGCTCTTCCAGTGCCAAAACAACTCCACCTGCCTCATTCCCTTCACATACCATCAGCTGTGCTAGCAGCTGTCTAGGAAACCCTGTTTGGTCACTTCCGGTCCAATGCCCATTGAGCCCAGTGGGATGGAATCAAGCAGGTTGAGCACCCACACTAAACTCACATGGAGATCCTCACACAAGGCGCTCAAAACTCAACAGTCAAACACAAGTTCAGCGCCCAAGCCATTTCCCGCTGCCATGGAAACCAAGTGCTCTGGCACCACATATGTCTGAAAGTGGATATGACACCTAGGGAACTCAGGGCGGTGGTGAATGGCAACTGCCCGAAGCAGCAGCACAGCTCTTCCAGTGCCAAAACAACTCCACCTGCCTCATTCACTTCACATACCATCAGCTGTGCTAGCAGCTATCTAGGAAACCCTGTTGGGTCACTTCCGTTCCAATGTCCATTGAGCCCAGTGGGATGGAATCAAGCAGGTTGAGCACCCACACTAAACTCACATGGAGCTCCTCACTCAAGGCGCTCAAAACTCCACAGTCAAACACAAGTTCAGCGCCCAAGCCATTTCCCGCTGCCATGGAAACCAAGTGCTCTGGCACCACATATGTCTGAAAGTGGCTATGACACCTAGGGAACTCAGGGCGGTGGTGAATGGCAACTGCCCGAAGCAGCAGCACAGCTCTTCCAGTGCCAAAACAACTCCACCTCAGTCATGGACTTCACATACCATCAGCTGTGCTAGCAGCTATCTAGGAAACCCTGTTTGGTCACTTCCGGTCCAATGCCCATTGAGCCCAGTGGGATGGAATCAAGCAGGTTGAGCACCCACACTAAACTCACATGGAGATCCTCACTCAAGGCGCTCAAAACCTGCACAGCCAAACACAAGTTCAGCGCCCAAGCCATATCTTGGTGCCGTGGAAACCAAGTGCTCTGGCACCACATATGTCTGAAAGTGGATATGACACCTAGGGAACTCAGGGCGATGGTGAAAGGCAACTGCCCGAAGCAGCAGCACAGCTCTTCCAGTGCCAAAACAACTCCACCTGCCTCATGAACTTCACATACCATCAGCTGTGCTAGCAGCTATCTACGAAACCCTGTTTGGTCACTTGCGGTCCAATGCCCATTGAGCCCAGTGGGATGGAATCAAGCAGGTTGAGCACCCACACTAAACTCACATGGAGCTCCTCACTCAAGGCGCTCAAAACTCCACAGCCAAACACAAGTTCAGCGCCCAAGCCATTTCTCGCTGCCATGGAAACCAAGTGCTCTGGCACCACATAGGTCTGAAAGTGGCTATGACACCTAGGGAACTCATGGCGATGGTGAAAGGCAACTGCCCGAAGCAGCAGCACAGCTCTTCCAGTGCCAAAACAACTCCACCTGCCTCATGAACGTCACATACCATCAGCTGTGCTAGCAGCTATCTACGAAACCCTGTTTGGTCACTTCCGGTCCAATGCCCATTGAGCCCAGTGGGATGGAATCAAGCAGGTTGAGCACCCACACTAAACTCACATGGAGCTCCTCACTCAAGGCGCTCAAAACCTGCACAGCCAAACACAAGTTCAGCCCACAAGCAATTTCCTGGTGCCGTGGAAACCAAGTGCTCTGGCACCACATATGTCTGAAAGTGGCTGTGACACCTAGGGAACTCAGGGCGGTGGTGAATGGCAACTGCCCGAAGCAGCAGCACAGCTCTTCCAGTGCCAAAACAACTCCACCTGCCTCATTCACTTCACATACCATCAGCTGTGCTAGCAGCTATCTAGGAAACCCTGTTTGGTCACTTCCGGTCCAATGCCCATTGAGCCCTGTGGGATGGAATCAAGCAGGTTGAGCACCCACACTATACTCACATGGAGCTCCTCACTCAAGGCGCTCAAAACTCCACAGTCAAACACAAGTTCAGCGCCCAAGCCATTTCCCGCTGCCATGGAAACCAAGTGCTCTGGCACCACATATGTCTGAAAGTGGATATGACACCTAGGGAACTCAGGGCGATGGTGAAAGGCAACTGCCCGAAGCAGCAGCACAGCTCTTCCAGTGCCAAAACAACTCCACCTGCCTCATTCACTTCACATACCATCAGCTGTGCTAGCAGCTATCTAGGAAACCCTGTTTGGTCACTTCCGGTCCAATGCCCATTGAGCCCAGTGGGATGGAATCAAGCAGGTTGAGCACCCACACTAAACTCACATGGAGCTCCTCACTCAAGGTGCTCAGAACTCCACAGTCAAACACAAGTTCAGCGCCCAAGCCATTTCTCGCTGCCATGGAAACCAAGTGCTCTGGCACCACATAGGTCTGAAAGTGGATATGACACCTAGGAAACTCAGGGCGGTGGTGAATGGCAACTGCCCGATGCAGCAGCACAGCTCTTCCAGTGCCAAAAACAACTCCACCTGCCTCGTGAACTTCACATACCATCAGCTGTGCTAGCAGCTATCTAGGAAACCCTGTTGGGTCACTTCCAGTCCAATGCCCATTGAGCCCAGAGGGATGGAATCAAGCAGGTTGAGCACCCACACTAAACTCACATGGAGCTCCTCACTCAAGGCGCTCAAAACTCCACAGTCAAACACAAGTTCAGCGCCCAAGCCATTTCCCGCTGCCATGGAAACCAAGTGCTCTGGCACCACATATGTCTGAAAGTGGCTATGACACCTAGGGAACTCAGGGCGGTGGTGAATGGCAACTGCCCGAAGGAGCAGCACAGCTCCTCCAGTGCCAAAACAACTCCACCTCAGTCATGAACTTCACATACCATCAGCTGTGCTAGCAGCTATCTAGGAAACCCTGTTTGGTCTCTTCCGGTCCAATGCCCATTGAGCCCAGTGGGATGGAAACAAGCAGGTTGAGCACCCACACTAAACTCGCATGGAGCTCCTCACTCAAGGCGCTCAGAACTCCACAGCCAAACACAAGTTCAGCGCCCAAGCCATTTCCCGCTGCCATGGAAACCAAGTGCTCTGGCACCACATATGTCTGAAAGTGGCTGTGACACCTAGGGAACTCAGGGCGGTGGTGAATGGCAACTGCCCGAAGCAGCAGCACAGCTCTTCCAGTGCCAAAACAACTCCACCTTCCTGATTCACTTCACATACCATCAGCTGTGCTAGCAGCTATCTAGGAAACCCTGTTTGGTCACTTCCGGTCCAATGCCCATGGAGCCCTGTGGGATGGAATCAAGCAGGTTGAGCACCCACACTAAACTCACATGGAGCTCCTCACTCAAGGCGCTCAAAACTCCACAGTCAAACACAAGTTCAGCGCCCAAGCCATTTCCCGCTGCCATGGAAACCAAGTGCTCTGGCACCACATATGTCTGAAAGTGGCTATGACACCTAGGGAACTCAGGGCGATGGTGAAAGGCAACTGCCCGAAGCAGCAGCACAGCTCTTCCAGTGCCAAAACAACTCCACCTGCCTCATGAACTTCACATACCATCAGCTGTGCTAGCAGCTATCTAGGAAACCCTGTTTGGTCACTTCCGGTCCAATGCCCATTGAGCCCAGTGGGATGGAATCAAGCAGGTTGAGCACCCACACTAAACTCACATGGAGCTCCTCACTCAAGGTGCTCAGAACTCCACAGTCAAACACAAGTTCAGCGCCCAAGCCATTTCCCGCTGCCATGGAAACCAAGTGCTCTGGCACCACATAGGTCTGAAAGTGGATATGACACCTAGGAAACTCAGGGCGGTGGTGAATGGCAACTGCCCGAAGCAGCAGCACAGCTCTTCCAGTGCCAAAAACAACTCCACCTGCCTCGTGAACTTCACATACCATCAGCTGTGCTAGCAGCTATCTAGGAAACCCTGTTGGGTCACTTCCAGTCCAATTCCCATTGAGCCCAGAGGGATGGAATCAAGCAGGTTGAGCACCCACACTAAACTCACATGGAGCTCCTCACTCAAGGCGCTCAAAACTCCACAGTCAAACACAAGTTCAGCGCCCAAGCCATTTCCCGCTGCCATGGAAACCAAGTGCTCTGGCACCACATATGTCTGAAAGTGGCTATGACACCTAGGGAACTCAGGGCGGTGGTGAATGGCAACTGCCCGAAGCAGCAGCACAGCTCTTCCAGTGCCAAAACCAGCTTCACCTGCCTCATTCACTTCACATACCATCAGCTGTGCTAGCAGCTGTCTAGGAAACCCTGTTTGGTCACTTCCGGTCCAATGCCCATAGAGCCCAGTGGGATGGAATCAAGCAGGTTGAGCACCCACACTAAACTCACATGGAGCTCCTCAATCAAGGCGCTCAAAACTCCACAGCCAAACACAAGTTCAGCCCACAAGCAATTTCCCGGTGCCGTGGAAACCAAGTGTTCTGGCACCACATATGTCTGAAAGTGGATATGACACCTAGGGAATTCAGGGCGGTGGTGAATGGCAACTGCCCGAAGCAGCAGCACAGCTCTTCCAGTGCCAAAACAACTCCACCTGCCTCATTCACTTCACATACCATCAGCTGTGCTAGCAGCTATCTAGGAAACCCTGTTTGGTCACTTCCGGTCCAATGCCCATTGAGCCCAGTGGGATGGAAACAAGCAGGTTGAGCACCCACACTAAACTCACATGGAGCTCCTCACTCAAGGTGCTCAGAACTCCACAGTCAAACACAAGTTCAGCGCCCAAGCCAATTCCCGCTGCCATGGAAACCAAGTGCTCTGTCACCACATAGGTCTGAAAGTGGCTATGACACCTGGGGAACTCAGGGCGGTGGAGAATGGCAACTGTCCAAAGCAGCAGCACAGCTCTTTGCCAAGCCATTTCCCGCTGCCATGGAAACCAAGTGCTCTGGCACCACATATGTCTGAAAGTGGCTATGACACCTAGGGAACTCAGGGCGGTGGTGAATGGCCACTGCCCGAAGCAGCAGCACAGCTCTTCCAGTGCCAAAACAACTCCACCTTCCTGATTCACTTCACATACCATCAGCTGTGCTAGCAGCTATCTAGGAAACCCTGTTTGGTCACTTCCGGTCCAATGCCCATTGAGCCCAGTGGGATGGAATGAAGCAGGTTGAGCACCCACACTAAACTCACATGGAGATCCTCACACAAGGCGCTCAAAACTCAACAGTCAAACACAAGTTCAGCGCCCAAGCCATATCTTGGTGCCGTGGAAACCAAGTGCTCTGGCACCACATATGTCTGAAAGTGGATATGACACCTAGGGAACTCAGGGCGATGGTGAAAGGCAACTGCTCGAAGCAGCAGCACAGCTCTTCCAGTGCCAAAACAACTCCACCTGCCTCATGAACGTCACATACCATCAGCTGTGCTAGCAGCTATCTACGAAACCCTGTTTGGTCACTTGCGGTCCAATGCCCATTGAGCCCAGTGGGATGGAATCAAGCAGGTTGAGCACCCACACTAAACTCACATGGAGCTCCTCACTCAAGGCGCTCAAAACTCCACAGCCAAACACAAGTTCAGCGCCCAAGCCATTTCCTGGTGCCGTGGAAACCAAGTGCTCTGGCACCACATAGGTCTGAAAGTGGATATGACACCTAGGGAACTCAGGGCGATGGTGAAAGGCAACTGCCCGAAGCAGCAGCACAGATCTTCCAGTGCCAAAACAACTCCACCTGCCTCATGAACGTCACATACCATCAGCTGTGCTAGCAGCTATCTACGAAACCCTGTTTGGTCACTTCCGGTCCAATGCCCATTGAGCCCAGTGGGATGGAATCAAGCAGGTTGAGCACCCACACTAAACTCACATGGACCTCCTCACTCAAGGCGCTCAAAACCTGCACAGCCAAACACAAGTTCAGCCCACAAGCAATTTCCTGGTGCCGTGGAAACCAAGTGCTCTGGCACCACATATGTCTGAAAATGGCTGTGACACCTAGGGAACTCAGGGCGGTGGTGAATGGCAACTGCCCGAAGCAGCAGCACAGCTCTTCCAGTGCCAAAACAACTCCACCTGCCTCATGAACTTCACATACCATCAGCTGTGCTAGCAGCTATCTAGGAAACCCTGTTTGG
The DNA here is from genome assembly GCF_030435755.1 of Ochotona princeps. Lineage (NCBI taxonomy): Eukaryota > Metazoa > Chordata > Mammalia > Lagomorpha > Ochotonidae > Ochotona > Ochotona princeps. The sequence goes on from NW_026698073.1 coordinate 31,892, forward strand.
TCACTTCCGGTCCAATGCCCATTGAGCCCTGTGGGATGGAATCAAGCAGGTTGAGCACCCACACTAAACTCACATGGAGCTCCTCACTCAAGGCGCTCAAAACTCCACAGTCAAACACAAGTTCAGCGCCCAAGCCATTTCCCGCTGCCATGGAAACCAAGTGCTCTGGCACCACATATGTCTGAAAGTGGATATGACACCTAGGGAACTCAGGGCGATGGTGAAAGGCAACTGCCCGAAGCAGCAGCACAGCTCTTCCAGTGCCAAAACAACTCCACCTGCCTCATTCACTTCACATACCATCAGCTGTGCTAGCAGCTATCTAGGAAACCCTGTTTGGTCACTTCCGGTCCAATGCCCATTGAGCCCAGTGGGATGGAATCAAGCAGGTTGAGCACCCACACTAAACTCACATGGAGCTCCTCACTCAAGGTGCTCAGAACTCCACAGCCAAACACAAGTTCAGCGCCCAAGCCATTTCCCGCTGCCATGGAAACCAAGTGCTCTGGCACCACATATGTCTGAAAGTGGATATGACACCTAGGAAACTCAGGGCGGTGGTGAATGGCAACTGCCCGAAGCAGCAGCACAGCTCTTCCAGTGCCAAAAACAACTCCACCTGCCTCGTGAACTTCACATACCATCAGCTGTGCTAGCAGCTATCTAGGAAACCCTGTTGGGTCACTTCCAGTCCAATGCCCATTGAGCCCAGAGGGATGGAATCAAGCAGGTTGAGCACCCACACTAAACTCACATGGAGCTCCTCACTCAAGGCGCTCAAAACTCCACAGTCAAACACAAGTTCAGCGCCCAAGCCATTTCCCGCTGCCATGGAAACCAAGTGCTCTGGCACCACATATGTCTGAAAGTGGCTATGACACCTAGGGAACTCAGGGCGGTGGTGAATGGCAACTGCCCGAAGCAGCAGCACAGCTCCTCCAGTGCCAAAACAACTCCACCTCAGTCATGAACTTCACATACCATCAGCTGTTCTAGCAGCTATCTAGGAAACCCTGTTTGGTCACTTCTGGTCCAATGCCCATTGAGCCCAGTGGGATGGAATCAAGCAGGTTGAGCACCCACACTAAACTAACAAGGAGCTCCTCACTCAAGGCGCTCAAAACCTGCACAGCCAAACACAAGTTCAGCGCCCAAGCCATTTCCCGCTGCCATGGAAACCAAGTGCTCTGGCACCACATATGTCTGAAAGTAAATATGACACCTAGGGAACTCAGGGCGATGGTGAAAGGCAACTGCCCGAAGCAGCAGCACAGCTCTTCCAGTGCCAAAACAACTCCACCTGCCTCATCCACTTCACATACCATCAGCTGTGCTAGCAGCTATCTAGGAAACCCTGTTGGGTCACTTCCGGTCCAATGCCCATTGAGCCCAGTGGGATGGAATCAAGCAGGTTGAGCACCCACACTAAACTCACATGGAGCTCCTCACTCAAGGTGCTCAGAACTCCACAGTCAAACACAAGTTCAGCGCCCAAGCCAATTCCCGCTGCCATGGAAACCAAGTGCTCTGGCACCACATAGGTCTGAAAGTGGATATGACACCTAGGAAACTCAGGGCGGTGGTGAATGGCAACTGCCCGAAGCAGCAGCACAGCTCTTCCAGTGCCAAAACAACTCCACCTGCCTCATGAACTTCACATACCATCAGCTGTGCTAGCAGCTATCTAGGAAACCCTGTTGGGTCACTTCTGGTCCAATGCCCATTGAGCCCAGTGGGATGGAATCAAGCAGGTTGAGCACCCACACTAAACTAACAAGGAGCTCCTCACTCAAGGCGCTCAAAACTCCACAGTCAAACACAAGTTCAGCGCAAAAGCCATTTCCCGCTGCCATGGAAACCAAGTGCTCTGGCACCACATATGTCTGAAAGTGGCTATGACACCTGGGGAACTCAGGGCGGTGGAGAATGGCAACTGTCCAAAGCAGCAGCACAGCTCTTTGCCAAGCCATTTCCCGCTGCCATGGAAACCAAGTGCTCTGGCACCACATATGTCTGAAAGTGGCTATGACACCTAGGGAACTCAGGGCGATGGTGAAAGGCAACTGCCCGAAGCAGCAGCACAGCTCTTCCAGTGCCAAAACAACTCCACCTGCCTCATGAACTTCACATACCATCAGCTGTGCTAGCAGCTATCTAGGAAACCCTGTTTGGTCACTTCCGGTCCAATGCCCATTGAGCCCAGTGGGATGGAATCAAGCAGGTTGAGCACCCACACTAAACTCACATGGAGCTCCTCACTCAAGGTGCTCAGAACTCCACAGTCAAACACAAGTTCAGCGCCCAAGCCATTTCCCGCTGCCATGGAAACCAAGTGCTCTGGCACCACATAGGTCTGAAAGTGGATATGACACCTAGGAAACTCAGGGCGGTGGTGAATGGCAACTGCCCGAAGCAGCAGCACAGCTCTTCCAGTGCCAAAAACAACTCCACCTGCCTCGTGAACTTCACATACCATCAGCTGTGCTAGCAGCTATCTAGGAAACCCTGTTGGGTCACTTCCGGTCCAATGCCCATTGAGCCCAGTGGGATGGAATCAAGCAGGTTGAGCACCCACACTAAACTAACAAGGAGCTCCTCACTCAAGGCGCTCAAAACCTGCACAGCCAAACACAAGTTCAGCGCCCAAGCCATTTCCCGCTGCCATGGAAACCAAGTGCTCTGGCACCACATATGTCTGAAAGTGGATATGACACCTAGGAAACTCAGGGCGATGGTGAAAGGCAACTGCCCGAAGCAGCAGCACAGCTCTTCCAGTGCCAAAACAACTCCACCTGCCTCATGAACGTCACATACCATCAGCTGTGCTAGCAGCTATCTAGGAAACCCTGTTGGGTCACTTCTGGTCCAATGCCCATTGAGCCCAGTGGGATGGAAACAAGCAGGTTGAGCACCCACACTAAACTCACATGGAGCTCCTCACTCAAGGCGCTCAGAACTCCACAGCCAAACACAAGTTCAGCGCCCAAGCCATTTCCCGCTGCCATGGAAACCAAGTGCTCTGGCACCACATATGTCTGAAAGTGGCTGTGACACCTAGGGAACTCAGGGCGGTGGTGAATGGCAACTGCCCGAAGCAGCAGCACAGCTCTTCCAGTGCCAAAACAACTCCACCTGCCTCATGAACTTCACATACCATCAGCTGTGCTAGCAGCTATCTAGGAAACCCTGTTTGGTCACTTCCGGTCCAATGCCCATTGAGCCCAGTGGGATGGAATCAAGCAGGTTGAGCACCCACACTAAACTCACATGGAGCTCCTCACTCAAGGCGCTCAAAACTCCACAGTCAAACACAAGTTCAGCGCCCAAGCCATTTCCCGCTGCCATGGAAACCAAGTGCTCTGGCACCACATATGTCTGAAAGTGGCTATGACACCTAGGGAACTCAGGGCGATGGTGAAAGGCAACTGCCCGAAGCAGCAGCACAGCTCTTCCAGTGCCAAAACAACTCCACCTGCCTCATTCACTTCACATACCATCAGCTGTGCTAGCAGCTAGCTAGGAAACCCTGTTTGGTCACTTCCGGTCCAATGCCCATTGAGCCCAGTGGGATGGAATCAAGCAGGTTGAGCACCCACACTAAACTCACATGGAGCTCCTCACTCAAGGTGCTCAGAACTCCACAGTCAAACACAAGTTCAGCGCCCAAGCCATTTCCCGCTGCCATGGAAACCAAGTGCTCTGGCACCACATAGGTCTGAAAGTGGATATGACACCTAGGAAACTCAGGGCGGTGGTGAATGGCAACTGCCCGAAGCAGCAGCACAGCTCTTCCAGTGCCAAAAACAACTCCACCTGCCTCGTGAACTTCACATACCATCAGCTGTGCTAGCAGCTATCTAGGAAACCCTGTTGGGTCACTTCCAGTCCAATGCCCATTGAGCCCAGAGGGATGGAATCAAGCAGGTTGAGCACCCACACTAAACTCACATGGAGCTCCTCACTCAAGGCGCTCAAAACTCCACAGTCAAACACAAGTTCAGCGCCCAAGCCATTTCCCGCTGCCATGGAAACCAAGTGCTCTGGCACCACATATGTCTGAAAGTGGCTATGACACCTAGGGAACTCAGGGCGGTGGTGAATGGCAACTGCCCGAAGGAGCAGCACAGCTCCTCCAGTGCCAAAACAACTCCACCTCAGTCATGAACTTCACATACCATCAGCTGTGCTAGCAGCTATCTAGGAAACCCTGTTTGGTCACTTCTGGTCCAATGCCCATTGAGCCCAGTGGGATGGAATCAAGCAGGTTGAGCACCCACACTAAACTAACAAGGAGCTCCTCACTCAAGGCGCTCAAAACTCCACAGCCAAACACAAGTTCAGCGCCCAAGCCATTTCCCGCTGCCATGGAAACCAAGTGCTCTGGCACCACATAGGTCTGAAAGTGGATATGACACGTAGGGAACTCAGGGCGATGGTGAAAGGCAACTGCCCGAAGCAGCAGCACAGCTCTTCCAGTGCCAAAACAACTCCACCTGCCTCATGAACGTCACATACCATCAGCTGTGCTAGCAGCTATCTAGGAAACCCTGTTTGGTCACTTCCGGTCCAATGCCCATTGAGCCCAGTGGGATGGAAACAAGCAGGTTGAGCACCCACACTAAACTCACATGGAGCTCCTCACTCAAGGCGCTCAGAACTCCACAGCCAAACACAAGTTCAGCGCCCAAGCCATTTCCCGCTGCCATGGAAACCAAGTGCTCTGGCACCACATATGTCTGAAAGTGGCTGTGACACCTAGGGAACTCAGGGCGGTGGTGAATGGCAACTGCCCGAAGCAGCAGCACAGCTCTTCCAGTGCCAAAACAACTCCACCTGCCTCATTCACTTCACATACCATCAGCTGTGCTAGCAGCTATCTAGGAAACCCTGTTTGGTCACTTCCGGTCCAATGCCCATTGAGCCCTGTGGGATGGAATCAAGCAGGTTGAGCACCCACACTAAACTCACATGGAGCTCCTCACTCAAGGCGCTCAAAACTCCACAGTCAAACACAAGTTCAGCGCCCAAGCCATTTCCCGCTGCCATGGAAACCAAGTGCTCTGGCACCACATATGTCTGAAAGTGGCTATGACACCTAGGGAACTCAGGGCGATGGTGAAAGGCAACTGCCCGAAGCAGCAGCACAGCTCTTCCAGTGCCAAAACAACTCCACCTGCCTCATGAACTTCACATACCATCAGCTGTGCTAGCAGCTATCTAGGAAACCCTGTTTGGTCACTTCCGGTCCAATGCCCATTGAGCCCAGTGGGATGGAATCAAGCAGGTTGAGCACCCACACTAAACTCACATGGAGCTCCTCACTCAAGGTGCTCAGAACTGCACAGTCAAACACAAGTTCAGCGCCCAAGCCATTTCCCGCTGCCATGGAAACCAAGTGCTCTGGCACCACATATGTCTGAAAGTGGATATGACACCTAGGGAACTCAGGGCGGTGGTGAATGGCAACTGCCCGAAGCAGCAGCACAGCTCTTCCAGTGCCAAAAACAACTCCACCTGCCTCGTGAACTTCACATACCATCAGCTGTGCTAGCAGCTATCTAGGAAACCCTGTTGGGTCACTTCCAGTCCAATGCCCATTGAGCCCAGAGGGATGGAATCAAGCAGGTTGAGCACACACACTAAACTCACATGGAGCTCCTCACTCAAGGCGCTCAAAACCTGCACAGCCAAACACAAGTTCAGCCCACGAGCAATTTCCTGGTGCCGTGGAAACCAAGTGCTCTGGCATCACATATGTCTGAAAGTGGATATGACACATAGGGAAGTCAGGGTGATGATGAAAGGCAACTGCCCGAAGCAGCAGCACAGCTCTTCCAGTGCCAAAACAACTCCACCTGCCTCATGAACTTCACATACCATCAGCTGTGCTAGCAGCTAGCTAGGAAACCCTGTTTGGTCACTTCCGGTCCAATGGCCATTGAGCCCAGTGGGATGGAAACAAGCAGGTTGAGCACCCACACTAAACTCACATGGAGCTCCTCACTCAAGGCGCTCAGAACTCCACAGCCAAACACAAGTTCAGCGCCCAAGCCATTTCCCGCTGCCATGGAAATCAAGTGCTCTGGCACCACATAGGTCTGAAAGTGGATATGACACCTAGGAAACTCAGGGCGGTGGTGAATGGCAACTGCCCGAAGCAGCAGCACAGCTCTTCCAGTGCCAAAACAACTCCACCTCAGTCATGAACTTCACATACCATCAGCTGTGCTAGCAGCTATCTAGGAAACCCTGTTTGGTCACTTCTGGTCCAATGCCCATTGAGCCCAGTGGGATGGAATCAAGCAGGTTGAGCACCCACACTAAACTAACATGGAGCTCCTCACTCAAGGCGCTCAAAACTCCACAGCCAAACACAAGTTCAGCCCACAAGCAATTTCCTGGTGCCGTGGAAACCAAGTGCTCTGGCACCACATATGTCTGAAAGTGGCTATGACACCTAGGGAACTCAGGGCGATGGTGAAAGGCAACTGCCCGAATCAGCAGCACAGCTCCTCCAGTGCCAAAACAACTCCACCTGCCTCATGAACTTCACATACCATCAGCTGTGCTAGCAGCTATCTAGGAAACCCTGTTTGGTCACTTCCGGTCCAATGCCCATTGAGCCCAGTGGGATGGAATCAAGCAGGTTGAGCACCCACACTAAACTCACATGGAGCTCCTCACTCAAGGCGCTCAGAACTCCACAGTCAAACACAAGTTCAGCGCCCAAGCCATTTCCCGCTGCCATGGAAACCAAGTGCTCTGGCACCACATATGTCTGAAAGTGGATATGACACCTAGGGAACTCAGGGCGGTGGTGAATGGCAACTGCCCGAAGCAGCAGCACAGCTCTTCCAGTGCCAAAACAACTCCACCTGCCTCATTCACTTCACATACCATCAGCTGTGCTAGCAGCTATCTAGGAAACCCTGTTTGGTCACTTCCGGTCCAATGCCCATTGAGCCCAGTGGGATGGAATCAAGCAGGTTGAGCACCCACACTAAACTCACATGGAGCTCCTCACTCAAGGCGCTCAAAACTCCACAGTCAAACACAAGTTCAGCGCCCAAGCCATTTCCCGCTGCCATGGAAACCAAGTGCTCTGGCACCACATATGTCTGAAAGTGGCTATGACACCTAGGGAACTCAGGGCGATGGTGAAAGGCAACTGCCCGAAGCAGCAGCACAGCTCTTCCAGTGCCAAAACAACTCCACCTGCCTCATGAACTTCACATACCATCAGCTGTGCTAGCAGCTATCTAGGAAACCCTGTTTGGTCACTTCCGGTCCAATGCCCATTGAGCCCAGTGGGATGGAATCAAGCAGGTTGAGCACCCACACTAAACTCACATGGAGCTCCTCACTCAAGGTGCTCAGAACTCCACAGTCAAACACAAGTTCAGCGCCCAAGCCATTTCGCGCTGCCATGGAAACCAAGTGCTCTGGCACCACATAGGTCTGAAAGTGGATATGACACCTAGGAAACTCAGGGCGGTGGTGAATGGCAACTGCCCGAAGCAGCAGCACAGCTCTTCCAGTGCCAAAAACAACTCCACCTGCCTCGTGAACTTCACATACCATCAGCTGTGCTAGCAGCTATCTAGGAAACCCTGTTGGGTCACTTCCGGTCCAATGCCCATTGAGCCCAGTGGGATGGAATCAAGCAGGTTGAGCACCCACACTAAACTAACAAGGAGCTCCTCACTCAAGGCGCTCAAAACCTGCACAGCCAAACACAAGTTCAGCGCCCAAGCCATTTCCCGCTGCCATGGAAACCAAGTGCTCTGGCACCACATATGTCTGAAAGTGGATATGACACCTAGGAAACTCAGGGCGATGGTGAAAGGCAACTGCCCGAAGCAGCAGCACAGCTCTTCCAGTGCCAAAACAACTCCACCTGCCTCATGAACGTCACATACCATCAGCTGTGCTAGCAGCTATCTAGGAAACCCTGTTGGGTCACTTCCGGTCCAATGCCCATTGAGCCCAGTGGGATGGAAACAAGCAGGTTGAGCACCCACACTAAACTCACATGGAGCTCCTCACTCAAGGCGCTCAGAACTCCACAGCCAAACACAAGTTCAGCGCCCAAGCCATTTCCCGCTGCCATGGAAACCAAGTGCTCTGGCACCACATATGTCTGAAAGTGGCTGTGACACCTAGGGAACTCAGGGCGGTGGTGAATGGCAACTGCCCGAAGCAGCAGCACAGCTCTTCCAGTGCCAAAACAACTCCACCTGCCTCATGAACTTCACATACCATCAGCTGTGCTAGCAGCTATCTAGGAAACCCTGTTTGGTCACTTCCGGTCCAATGCCCATTGAGCCCAGTGGGATGGAATCAAGCAGGTTGAGCACCCACACTAAACTCACATGGAGCTCCTCACTCAAGGCGCTCAAAACTCCACAGTCAAACACAAGTTCAGCGCCCAAGCCATTTCCCGCTGCCATGGAAACCAAGTGCTCTGGCACCACATATGTCTGAAAGTGGCTATGACACCTAGGGAACTCAGGGCGATGGTGAAAGGCAACTGCCCGAAGCAGCAGCACAGCTCTTCCAGTGCCAAAACAACTCCACCTGCCTCATGAACTTCACATACCATCAGCTGTGCTAGCAGCTAGCTAGGAAACCCTGTTTGGTCACTTCCGGTCCAATGCCCATTGAGCCCAGTGGGATGGAATCAAGCAGGTTGAGCACCCACACTAAACTCACATGGAGCTCCTCACTCAAGGTGCTCAGAACTCCACAGTCAAACACAAGTTCAGCGCCCAAGCCATTTCCCGCTGCCATGGAAACCAAGTGCTCTGGCACCACATAGGTCTGAAAGTGGATATGACACCTAGGAAACTCAGGGCGGTGGTGAATGGCAACTGCCCGAAGCAGCAGCACAGCTCTTCCAGTGCCAAAAACAACTCCACCTGCCTCGTGAACTTCACATACCATCAGCTGTGCTAGCAGCTATCTAGGAAACCCTGTTGGGTCACTTCCAGTCCAATGCCCATTGAGCCCAGAGGGATGGAATCAAGCAGGTTGAGCACCCACACTAAACTCACATGGAGCTCCTCACTCAAGGCGCTCAAAACTCCACAGTCAAACACAAGTTCAGCGCCCAAGCCATTTCCCGCTGCCATGGAAACCAAGTGCTCTGGCACCACATATGTCTGAAAGTGGCTATGACACCTAGGGAACTCAGGGCGGTGGTGAATGGCAACTGCCCGAAGGAGCAGCACAGCTCCTCCAGTGCCAAAACAACTCCACCTCAGTCATGAACTTCACATACCATCAGCTGTGCTAGCAGCTATCTAGGAAACCCTGTTTGGTCACTTCTGGTCCAATGCCCATTGAGCCCAGTGGGATGGAATCAAGCAGGTTGAGCACCCACACTAAACTAACAAGGAGCTCCTCACTCAAGGCGCTCAAAACTCCACAGCCAAACACAAGTTCAGCGCCCAAGCCATTTCCCGCTGCCATGGAAACCAAGTGCTCTGGCACCACATAGGTCTGAAAGTGGATATGACACGTAGGGAACTCAGGGCGATGGTGAAAGGCAACTGCCCGAAGCAGCAGCACAGCTCTTCCAGTGCCAAAACAACTCCACCTGCCTCATGAACGTCACATACCATCAGCTGTGCTAGCAGCTATCTAGGAAACCCTGTTTGGTCACTTCCGGTCCAATGCCCATTGAGCCCAGTGGGATGGAAACAAGCAGGTTGAGCACCCACACTAAACTCACATGGAGCTCCTCACTCAAGGCGCTCAGAACTCCACAGCCAAACACAAGTTCAGCGCCCAAGCCATTTCCCGCTGCCATGGAAACCAAGTGCTCTGGCACCACATATGTCTGAAAGTGGCTGTGACACCTAGGGAACTCAGGGCGGTGGTGAATGGCAACTGCCCGAAGCAGCAGCACAGCTCTTCCAGTGCCAAAACAACTCCACCTGCCTCATTCACTTCACATACCATCAGCTGTGCTAGCAGCTATCTAGGAAACCCTGTTTGGTCACTTCCGGTCCAATGCCCATTGAGCCCTGTGGGATGGAATCAAGCAGGTTGAGCACCCACACTAAACTCACATGGAGCTCCTCACTCAAGGCGCTCAAAACTCCACAGTCAAACACAAGTTCAGCGCCCAAGCCATTTCCCGCTGCCATGGAAACCAAGTGCTCTGGCACCACATATGTCTGAAAGTGGCTATGACACCTAGGGAACTCAGGGCGATGGTGAAAGGCAACTGCCCGAAGCAGCAGCACAGCTCTTCCAGTGCCAAAACAACTCCACCTGCCTCATGAACTTCACATACCATCAGCTGTGCTAGCAGCTATCTAGGAAACCCTGTTTGGTCACTTCCGGTCCAATGCCCATTGAGCCCAGTGGGATGGAATCAAGCAGGTTGAGCACCCACACTAAACTCACATGGAGCTCCTCACTCAAGGTGCTCAGAACTGCACAGTCAAACACAAGTTCAGCGCCCAAGCCATTTCCCGCTGCCATGGAAACCAAGTGCTCTGGCACCACATATGTCTGAAAGTGGATATGACACCTAGGGAACTCAGGGCGGTGGTGAATGGCAACTGCCCGAAGCAGCAGCACAGCTCTTCCAGTGCCAAAAACAACTCCACCTGCCTCGTGAACTTCACATACCATCAGCTGTGCTAGCAGCTATCTAGGAAACCCTGTTGGGTCACTTCCAGTCCAATGCCCATTGAGCCCAGAGGGATGGAATCAAGCAGGTTGAGCACACACACTAAACTCACATGGAGCTCCTCACTCAAGGCGCTCAAAACCTGCACAGCCAAACACAAGTTCAGCCCACGAGCAATTTCCTGGTGCCGTGGAAACCAAGTGCTCTGGCATCACATATGTCTGAAAGTGGATATGACACATAGGGAAGTCAGGGTGATGATGAAAGGCAACTGCCCGAAGCAGCAGCACAGCTCTTCCAGTGCCAAAACAACTCCACCTGCCTCATGAACTTCACATACCATCAGCTGTGCTAGCAGCTAGCTAGGAAACCCTGTTTGGTCACTTCCGGTCCAATGTCCATTGAGCCCAGTGGGATGGAAACAAGCAGGTTGAGCACCCACACTAAACTCACATGGAGCTCCTCACTCAAGGCGCTCAGAACTCCACAGCCAAACACAAGTTCAGCGCCCAAGCCATTTCCCGCTGCCATGGAAATCAAGTGCTCTGGCACCACATAGGTCTGAAAGTGGATATGACACCTAGGAAACTCAGGGCGGTGGTGAATGGCAACTGCCCGAAGCAGCAGCACAGCTCTTCCAGTGCCAAAACAACTCCACCTCAGTCATGAACTTCACATACCATCAGCTGTGCTAGCAGCTATCTAGGAAACCCTGTTTGGTCACTTCTGGTCCAATGCCCATTGAGCCCAGTGGGATGGAATCAAGCAGGTTGAGCACCCACACTAAACTAACATGGAGCTCCTCACTCAAGGCGCTCAAAACTCCACAGCCAAACACAAGTTCAGCCCACAAGCAATTTCCTGGTGCCGTGGAAACCAAGTGCTCTGGCACCACATATGTCTGAAAGTGGCTATGACACCTAGGGAACTCAGGGCGATGGTGAAAGGCAACTGCCCGAATCAGCAGCACAGCTCCTCCAGTGCCAAAACAACTCCACCTGCCTCATGAACTTCACATACCATCAGCTGTGCTAGCAGCTATCTAGGAAACCCTGTTTGGTCACTTCCGGTCCAATGCCCATTGAGCCCAGTGGGATGGAATCAAGCAGGTTGAGCACCCACACTAAACTCACATGGAGCTCCTCACTCAAGGCGCTCAGAACTCCACAGTCAAACACAAGTTCAGCGCCCAAGCCATTTCCCGCTGCCATGGAAACCAAGTGCTCTGGCACCACATATGTCTGAAAGTGGATATGACACCTAGGGAACTCAGGGCGGTGGTGAATGGCAACTGCCCGAAGCAGCAGCACAGCTCTTCCAGTGCCAAAACAACTCCACCTGCCTCATGAACTTCACATACCATCAGCTGTGCTAGCAGCTATCTAGGAAACCCTGTTTGGTCACTTCTGGTCCAATGCCCATTGAGCCCAGTGGGATGGAATCAAGCAGGTTGAGCACCCACACTAAACTAATATGGAGCTCCTCACTCAAGGCGCTCAAAACTCCACAGCCAAACACAAGTTCAGCGCCCAAGCCATTTCCCGCTGCCATGGAAACCAAGTGCTCTGGCACCACATATGTCTGAAAGTGGATATGACATCTAGGGAACTCAGGGCGGTGGTGAATGGCAACTGCCCGAAGCAGCAGCACAGCTCTTCCAGTGCCAAAAACAACTCCACCTGCCTCATTCACTTCACATACCATCAGCTGTGCTAGCAGCTATCTAGGAAACCCTGTTTGGTCACTTCTGGTCCAATGCCCATTGAGCCCAGTGGGATGGAATCAAGCAGGTTGAGCACCCACACTAAACTCACATGGAGCTCCTCACTCAAGGTGCTCAAAACCTGCACAGCTAAACACAAGTTCAGGGCCCAAGCCAGTTCCTGGTGCCGTGGAAACCAAGTGCTCTGGCACCACATATGTCTGAAAGTGGATATGACACCTAGGAAACTCAGGGCGGTGGTGAATGGCAACTGCCCGAAGCAGCAGCACAGCTCTTCCAGTGCCAAAACAACTGCACCTGCCTCATTCACTTCACATACCATCAGCTGTGCTAGCAGCTATCTAGGAAACCCTGTTTGGTCACTTCCGGTCCTAAGACCATTGAGCCCAGTGGGATGGAATCAAGCAGGTTGAGCACCCACACTAAACTCACATGGAGATCCTCACTCAATGCGCTCACAACTCCACAGTCAAACACAAGTTCAGCGCCCAAGCCATTTCCCGCTGCCATGGAAACCAAGTGCTCTGGCACCACATATGTCTGAAAGTGGATATGACACATAGGGAAGTCAGGGTGATGGTGAAAGGCAACTGCCCGAAGCAGCAGCACAGCTCTTCCAGTGCCAAAACAACTCCACCTGCCTCATGAACTTCACATACCATCAGCTGTGCTAGCAGCTATCTAGGAAACCCTGTTTGGTCACTTCCGGTCCAAAGACCATTGAGCCCAGTGGGATGGAATCAAGCAGGTTGAGCACCCACACTAAACTCACATGGAGCTCCTCACTCAAGGCGCTCACAACTCCACAGTCAAACACAAGTTCAGCGCCCAAGCCATTTCCCGCTGCCATGGAAACCAAGTGCTCTGGCACCACATAGGTCTGAAAGTGGCTATGACACCTAGGGAACTCAGGGCGGTGGTGAATGGCAACTGCCCGAAGCAGCAGCACAGCTCTTCCAGTGCCAAAACAACTCCACCTCAGTCATGAACTTCACATACCATCAGCTGTGCTAGCTGCTATCTAGGAAACCCTGTTTGGTCACTTCCGGTCCAATGCCCATTGAGCCCAGTGGGATGGAATCAAGCAGGTTGAGCACCCACACTAAACTCACATGGAGCTCCTCACTCAAGGCGCTCAAAACTCCACAGCCAAACACAAGTTCAGCGCCCAAGCCATTTCCCGCTGCCATGGAAACCAAGTGCTCTGGCACCACATATGTCTGAAAGTGGCTATGACACCTAGGGAACTCAGGGGGATGGTGAATGGCAACTGCCCGAAGCAGCAGCACAGCTCTTCCAGTGCCAAAAACAACTCCACCTGCCTCGTGAACTTCACATACCATCAGCTGTTCTAGCAGCTATCTAGGAAACCCTGTTTGGTCACTTCCGGTCCAATACCCATTGAGCCCAGTGTGATGGAATCAAGCAGGTTGAGCACCCACACTAAACTCACATGGAGCTCCTCACTCAAGGCGTTCAAAACTAGACAGTCAAACACAATTTCAGCGCCCAAGCCATTTCCCGCTGCCATGGAAACCAAGTGCTCTGGCACCACAAAAGTCTGAAAGTGGATATGATACCTAGGGAACTCAGGGCGGTGGTGAATGGCAACTGCCCGAAGCAGCAGCACAGCTCTTCCAATGCCAAAAACAACTCCACCTGCCTCATTCACTTCACATATCATCAGCTGTGCTAGCAGCTATCTAGGAAACCCTGTTTGGTCACTTCCGGTCCAATGCCCATTGAGCCCAGTGGGATGGAATCAAGCAGGTTGAGCACCCACACTAAACTCACATGGAGATCCTCACTCAAGGCGCTCAAAACTCCACAGCCCAACACAAGTTCAGCGCCCAAGCCATTTCCCGCTGCCATGGATACCAAGTGCTCTGTCACCACATATGTCTGAAAGTGGCTATGACACCTAGGGAACTCAGGGCGGTGGAGAATGGCAACTGCCCAAAGCAGCAGCACAGCTCTTTGCCAAGCCATTTCCCGCTGCCATGGAAACCAAGTGCTCTGGCACCACATATGTCTGAAAGTGGCTATGACACCTAGGGAACTCAGGGCGGTGGTGAATGGCCACTGCCCGAAGCAGCAGCACAGTTCTTCCAGTGCCAAAACAACTCCACCTGCCTCATGAACTTCACATACCATCAGCTGTGCTAGCAGCTATCTAGGAAACCTTGTTGGGTCACTTCCGGTCCAATGCCCATTGAGCCCAGTGGGATGGAATCAAGCAGGTTGAGCACCCACACTAAACTCACATGGAGATCCTCACTCAAGGCGCTCAAAACTCCACAGCCCAACACAAGTTCAGCGCCCAAGCAATTTCCCGCTGCCATGGAAACCAAGTGCTCTGGCACCACATATGTCTGAAAGTGGCTATGACACCTAGGGAACTCAGGGCGGTGGAGAATGGCAACTGCCCAAAGCAGCAGCACAGCTCTTTGCCAAGCCATTTCCCGCTGCCATGGAAACCAAGTGCTCTGGCACCACATATGTCTGAAAGTGGATATGACACCTAGGAAACTCAGGGCGGTGGTGAATGGCAACTGCCCGAAGCAGCAGCACAGCTCTTCCAGTGCCAAAACAACTCCACCTCAGTCATGAACTTCACATACCATCAGCTGTGCTAGCAGCTATCTAGGAAACCCTGTTTGGTCACTTCCGGTCCAATGCCCATTGAGCCCAGTGGGATGGAATCAAGCAGGTTGAGCACCCACACTAAACTCACATGGAGCTCCTCACTCAAGGTGCTCAGAACTCCACAGTCAAACACAAGTTCAGCGCCCAAGCCATTTCCCGCTGCCATGGAAACCAAGTGCTCTGGCACCACATAGGTCTGAAAGTGGATATGACACCTAGGAAACTCAGGGCGGTGGTGAATGGCAACTGCCCGAAGCAGCAGCACAGCTCTTCCAGGGCCAAAACAACTCCACCTGCCTCGTGAACTTCACATACCATCAGCTGTGCTAGCAGCTATCTAGGAAACCCTGTTGGGTCACTTCTGGTCCAATGCCCATTGAGCCCAGTGGGATGGAATCAAGCAGGTTGAGCACCCACACTAAACTAACAAGGAGCTCCTCACTCAAGGCGCTCAAAACTCCACAGTCAAACACAAGTTCAGCGCAAAAGCCATTTCCCGCTGCCATGGAAACCAAGTGCTCTGGCACCACATATGTCTGAAAGTGGCTATGACACCTAGGGAACTCAGGGCGGTGGAGAATGGCAACTGTCCAAAGCAGCAGCACAGCTCTTTGCCAAGCCATTTCCCGCTGCCATGGAAACCAAGTGCTCTGGCACCACATATGTCTGAAAGTGGCTATGACACCTAGGGAACTCAGGGCGGTGGTGAATGGCCACTGCCCGAAGCAGCAGCACAGCTCTTCCAGTGCCAAAACAACTCCACCTTCCTGATTCCCTTCACATACCATCAGCTGTGCTAGCAGCTATCTAGGAAACCCTGTTTGGTCACTTCCGGTCCAATGCCCATTGAGCCCAGTGGGATGGAATCAAGCAGGTTGAGCACCCACACTAAACTCACATGGAGATCCTCACACAAGGCGCTCAAAACTCAACAGTCAAACACAAGTTCAGTGCCCAAGCCATTTCCCGCTGCCATGGAAACCAAGTGCTCTGGCACCACATATGTCTGAAAGTGGCTATGACACCTAGGGAACTCAGGGCGGTGGTGAATGGCAACTGCCCGAAGCAGCAGCACAGCTCTTCCAGTGCCAAAAACAACTCCACCTGCCTCATTCACTTCACATACCATCAGCTGTGCTAGCAGCTATCTAGGAAACCCTGTTGGGTCACTTCCGGTCCAATGTCCATTGAGCCCAGTGGGATGGAATCAAGCAGGTTGAGCACCCACACTAAAATAACATGGAGCTCCTCACTCAAGGCGCTCAAAACTCCACAGTCAAACACAAGTTCAGCGCCCAAGCCATTTCCTGCTGCCATGGAAACCAAGTGCTCTGTCACCACATATGTCTGAAAGTGGCTATGACACCTAGGGAACTCAGGGCGGTGGTGAATGGCAACTGCCCGAAGCAGCAGCACAGCTCTTCCAGTGCCAAAACAACTCCACCTGCCTCATTCACTTCACATACCATCAGCTGTGCTAGCAGCTATCTAGGAAACCCTGTTTGGTCAGTTCCGGTCCAATGCCCATTGAGCCCAGTGGGATGGAAACAAGCAGGTTGAGCACCCACACTAAACTCACATGGAGCTCCTCACTCAAGGCGCTCAAAACTCCACAGCCAAACACAAGTTCAGCGCCCAAGCCATTTCCCGCTGCCATGGAAACCAAGTGCTCTGGCACCACATATGTCTGAAAGTGGATATGACACCTAGGGAACTCAGGGCGATGGTGAAAGGCAACTGCCCGAAGCAGCAGCACAGCTCTTCCAGTGCCAAAACAACTCCACCTGCCTCATGAACTTCACATACCATCAGCTGTGCTAGCAGCTATCTACGAAACCCTGTTTGGTCACTTGCGGTCCAATGCCCATTGAGCCCAGTGGGATGGAATCAAGCAGGTTGAGCACCCACACTAAACTCACATGGAGCTCCTCACTCAAGGCGCTCAAAACTCCACAGCCAAACACAAGTTCAGCGCCCAAGCCATTTCTCGCTGGCATGGAAACCAAGTGCTCTGGCACCACATAGGTCTGAAAGTGGCTATGACACCTAGGGAACTCATGGCGATGGTGAAAGGCAACTGCCCGAAGCAGCAGCACAGCTCTTCCAGTGCCAAAACAACTCCACCTGCCTCATGAACGTCACATACCATCAGCTGTGCTAGCAGCTATCTACGAAACCCTGTTTGGTCACTTCCGGTCCAATGCCCATTGAGCCCAGTGGGATGGAATCAAGCAGGTTGAGCACCCACACTAAACTCACATGGAGCTCCTCACTCAAGGCGCTCAAAACCTGCACAGCCAAACACAAGTTCAGCCCACAAGCAATTTCCTGGTGCCGTGGAAACCAAGTGCTCTGGCACCACATATGTCTGAAAGTGGCTGTGACACCTAGGGAACTCAGGGCGGTGGTGAATGGCAACTGCCCGAAGCAGCAGCACAGCTCTTCCAGTGCCAAAACAACTCCACCTGCCTCATTCACTTCACATACCATCAGCTGTGCTAGCAGCTATCTAGGAAACCCTGTTTGGTCACTTCCGGTCCAATGCCCATTGAGCCCTGTGGGATGGAATCAAGCAGGTTGAGCACCCACACTATACTCACATGGAGCTCCTCACTCAAGGCGCTCAAAACTCCACAGTCAAACACAAGTTCAGCGAACAAGCCATTTCCCGCTGCCATGGAAACCAAGTGCTCTGGCACCACATATGTCTGAAAGTGGATATGACACCTAGGGAACTCAGGGCGATGGTGAAAGGCAACTGCCCGAAGCAGCAGCACAGCTCTTCCAGTGCCAAAACAACTCCACCTGCCTCATTCACTTCACATACCATCAGCTGTGCTAGCAGCTATCTAGGAAACCCTGTTTGGTCACTTCCGGTCCAATGCCCATTGAGCCCAGTGGGATGGAATCAAGCAGGTTGAGCACCCACACTAAACTCACATGGAGCTCCTCACTCAAGGTGCTCAGAACTCCACAGTCAAACACAAGTTCATCGCCCAAGCCATTTCTCGCTGCCATGGAAACCAAGTGCTCTGGCACCACATAGGTCTGAAAGTGGATATGACACCTAGGAAACTCAGGGCGGTGGTGAATGGCAACTGCCCGATGCAGCAGCACAGCTCTTCCAGTGCCAAAAACAACTCCACCTGCCTCGTGAACTTCACATACCATCAGCTGTGCTAGCAGCTATCTAGGAAACCCTGTTGGGTCACTTCCAGTCCAATGCCCATTGAGCCCAGAGGGATGGAATCAAGCAGGTTGAGCACCCACACTAAACTCACATGGAGCTCCTCACTCAAGGCGCTCAAAACTCCACAGTCAAACACAAGTTCAGCGCCCAAGCCATTTCCCGCTGCCATGGAAACCAAGTGCTCTGGCACCACATATGTCTGAAAGTGGCTATGACACCTAGGGACCTCAGGGCGGTGGTGAATGGCAACTGCCCGAAGCAGCAGCACAGCTCCTCCAGTGCCAAAACAACTCCACCTCAGTCATGAACTTCACATACCATCAGCTGTGCTAGCAGCTATCTACGAAACCCTGTTTGGTCACTTCTGGTCCAATGCCCATTGAGCCCAGTGGGATGGAATCAAGCAGGTTGAGCACCCACACTAAACTAACAAGGAGCTCCTCACTCAAGGCGCTCAAAACCTGCACAGCCAAACACAAGTTCAGCGCCCAAGCCATTTCGCGCTGCCATGGAAACCAAGTGCTCTGGCACCACATATGTCTGAAAGTGGATATGACACCTAGGGAACTCAGGGCGATGGTGAAAGGCAACTGCCCGAAGCAGCAGCACAGCTCTTCCAGTGCCAAAACAACTCCACCTGCCTCATGAACGTCACATACCATCAGCTGTGCTAGCAGCTATCTAGGAAACCCTGTTTGGTCACTTCCGGTCCAATGCCCATTGAGCCCAGTGGGATGGAAACAAGCAGGTTGAGCACCCACACTAAACTCACATGGAGCTCCTCACTCAAGGCGCTCAGAACTCCACAGCCAAACACAAGTTCAGCGCCCAAGCCATTTCCCGCTGCCATGGAAACCAAGTGCTCTGGCACCACATATGTCTGAAAGTGGCTGTGACACCTAGGGAACTCAGGGCGGTGGTGAATGGCAACTGCCCGAAGCAGCAGCACAGCTCTTCCAGTGCCAAAACAACTCCACCTGCCTCATTCACTTCACATACCATCAGCTGTGCTAGCAGCTATCTAGGAAACCCTGTTTGGTCACTTCCGGTCCAATGTCCATTGAGCCCTGTGGGATGGAATCAAGCAGGTTGAGCACCCACACTAAACTCACATGGAGCTCCTCACTCAAGGCGCTCAAAACTCCACAGTCAAACACAAGTTCAGCGCCCAAGCCATTTCCCGCTGCCATGGAAACCATGTGCTCTGGCACCACATATGTCTGAAAGTGGCTATGACACCTAGGGAACTCAGGGCGATGGTGAAAGGCAACTGCCCGAAGCAGCAGCACAGCTCTTCCAGTGCCAAAACAACTCCACCTGCCTCATGAACTTCACATACCATCAGCTGTGCTAGCAGCTATCTAGGAAACCCTGTTTGGTCACTTCCGGTCCAATGCCCATTGAGCCCAGTGGGATGGAATCAAGCAGGTTGAGCACCCACACTAAACTCACATGGAGCTCCTCACTCAAGGTGCTCAGAACTCCACAGTCAAACACAAGTTCAGCGCCCAAGCCATTTCCCGCTGCCATGGAAACCAAGTGCTCTGGCACCACATAGGTCTGAAAGTGGATATGACACCTAGGAAACTCAGGGCGGTGGTGAATGGCAACTGCCCGAAGCAGCAGCACAGCTCTTCCAGTGCCAAAAACAACTCCACCTGCCTCGTGAACTTCACATACCATCAGCTGTGCTAGCAGCTATCTAGGAAACCCTGTTGGGTCACTTCCAGTCCAATTCCCATTGAGCCCAGAGGGATGGAATCAAGCAGGTTGAGCACCCACACTAAACTCACATGGAGCTCCTCACTCAAGGCGCTCAAAACTCCACAGTCAAACACAAGTTCAGCGCCCAAGCCATTTCTCGCTGCCATGGAAACCAAGTGCTCTGGCACCACATATGTCTGAAAGTGGATATGACACCTAGGGAACTCAGGGCGGTGGTGAATGGCAACTGCCCGAAGCAGCAGCACAGCTCTTTCAGTGCCAAAACCAGCTTCACCTGCCTCATTCACTTCACATACCATCAGCTGTGCTAGCAGCTGTCTAGGAAACCCTGTTTGGTCACTTCCGGTCCAATGCCCATAGAGCCCAGTGGGATGGAATCAAGCAGGTTGAGCACCCACACTAAACTAACAAGGAGCTCCTCACTCAAGGCGCTCAAAACTCCACAGTCAAACACAAGTTCAGCGCAAAAGCCATTTCCCGCTGCCATGGAAACCAAGTGCTCTGGCACCACATAGGTCTGAAAGTGGCTATGACACCTAGGGAACTCAGGGCGGTGGAGAATGGCAACTGTCCAAAGCAGCACCACAGCTCTTTGCCAAGCCATTTCCCGCTGCCATGGAAACCAAGTGCTCTGGCACCACATATGTCTGAAAGTGGCTATGACACCTAGGGAACTCAGGGCGGTGGTGAATGGCCACTGCCCGAAGCAGCAGCACAGCTCTTCCAGTGCCAAAACAACTCCACCTTCCTGATTCACTTCACATACCATCAGCTGTGCTAGCAGCTATCTAGGAAACCCTGTTTGGTCACTTCCGGTCCAATGCCCATTGAGCCCAGTGGGATGGAATGAAGCAGGTTGACCACCCACACTAAACTCACATGGAGATCCTCACACAAGGCGCTCAAAACTCAACAGTCAAACACAAGTTCAGCGCCCAAGCCATATCTTGGTGCCGTGGAAACCAAGTGCTCTGGCACCACATATGTCTGAAAGTGGATATGACACCTAGGGAACTCAGGGCGATGGTGAAAGGCAACTGCCCGAAGCAGCAGCACAGCTCTTCCAGTGCCAAAACAACTCCACCTGCCTCATGAACGTCACATACCAGCAGCTGTGCTAGCAGCTATCTACGAAACCCTGTTTGGTCACTTCCGGTCCAATGCCCATTGAGCCCAGTGGGATGGGATCAAGCAGGTTGAGCACCCACACTAAACTAACATGGAGCTCCTCACTCAAGGCGCTCAAAACTCCACAGCCAAACACAAGTTCAACGCCCAAGCCATTTCCCGCTGCCATGGAAACCAAGTGCTCTGGCACCACATATGTCTGAAAGTGGCTATGACACCTAGGGAACTCAGGGCGATGGTGAAAGGCAACTGCCCGAAGCAGCAGCACAGCTCTTCCAGTGCCAAAACAACTCCACCTCAGTCATGAACTTCACATACCATCAGCTGTGCTAGCAGCTATCTAGGAAACACTGTTTGGTCACTTCCGGTCCAATGCCCATTGAGCCCAGTGGGATGGAATCAAGCAGGTTGAGCACCCACACTAAACTCACATGGAGCTCCTCACTCAAGGTGCTCAGAACTCCACGGTCAAACACAAGTTCAGCGCCCAAGCCATTTCCCGCTGCCATGGAAACCAAGTGCTCTGGCACCACATATGTCTGAAAGTGGATATGACACCTAGGGAACTCAGGGCGGTGGTGAATGGCAACTGCCCGAAGCAGCAGCACAGCTCTTCCAGTGCCAAAACCAGCTTCACCTGCCTCATTCACTTCACATACCATCAGCTGTGCTAGCAGCTATCTAGGAAACCCTGTTTGGTCACTTCCGGTCCAATGGCCATTGAGCCCAGTGGGATGGAATCAAGCAGGTTGAGCACCCACACTAAACTCACATGGAGCTCCTCACTCAAGGCGCTCAAAACCTGCACAGCCAAACACAAGTTCAGCCCACAAGCAATTTCCTGGTGCCGTGGAAACCAAGTGCTCTGGCATCACATATGTCTGAAAGTGAATATGACACATAGGGAAGTCAGGGTGATGGTAAAGGCAACTGCCCGAAGCAGCAGCACAGCTCTTCCAGTCCCAAAACAACTCCACCTGCCTCATGAACTTCACATACCATCAGCTGTGCTAGCAGCTAGCTAGGAAACCCTGTTTGGTCACTTCCGGTCCAATGGCCATTGAGCCCAGTGGGATGGAAACAAGCAGGTTGAGCACCCACACTAAACTCACATGGAGCTCCTCACTCAAGGCGCTCAGAACTCCACAGCCAAACACAAGTTCAGCGCCCAAGCCATTTCCCGCTGCCATGGAAACCAAGTGCTCTGGCACCACATATGTCTGAAAGTGGCTATGACACCTAGGGAACTCAGGGCGGTGGTGAATGGCAACTGCCTGAAGCAGCAGCACAGCTCTTCCAGTGCCAAAACAACTCCACCTCAGTCATGAAGTTCACATACCATCAGCTGTGCTAGCAGCTATCTAGGAAACCCTGTTGGGTCACTTCCAGTCCAATGCCCATTGAGCCCAGAGGGATGGAATCAAGCAGGTTGAGCACCCACACTAAACTCACATGGAGCTCCTCACTCAAGGCGCTCAAAACTCCACAGTCAAACACAAGTTCAGCGAACAAGCCATTTCCCGCTGCCATGGAAACCAAGTGCTCTGGCACCACATATGTCTGAAAGTGGATATGACACCTAGGGAACTCAGGGCGGTGGTGAATGGCAACTGCCCGAAGCAGCAGCACAGCTCTTCCAGTGCCAAAACAACTCCACCTCAGTCATGAACTTCACATACCATCAGCTGTGCTAGCAGCTATCTAGGAAACCCTGTTTGGTCACTTCTGGTCCAATGCCCATTGAGCCCAGTGGGATGGAATCAAGCAGGTTGAGCACCCACACTAAACTAACAAGGAGCTCCTCACTCAAGGCGCTCAAAACTCCACAGTCAAACACAAGTTCAGCGCCCAAGCCATTTCCCGCTGCCATGGAAACCAAGTGCTCTGGCACCACATATGTCTGAAAGTGGCTATGACACCTAGGGAACTCAGGGCGGTGGTGAATGGCAACTGCCCGAAGCAGCAGCACAGCTCTTCCAGTGCCAAAACAACTCCACCTGCCTCATTCACTTCACATACCATCAGCTGTGCTAGCAGCTATCTAGGAAACCCTGTTTGGTCACTTCCTGTCCAATGCCCATTGAGCCCAGTGGGATGGAATCAAGCAGGTTGAGCACCCACACTAAACTCACATGGAGCTCCTCACTCAAGGCGCTCAAAACTCCACAGCCAAACACAAGTTCAGCGCCCAAGCCATTTCCCGCTGCCATGGAAACCAAGTGCTCTGGCACCACATATGTCTGAAAGTGGATATGACACCTAGGGAACTCAGGGCGATGGTGAATGGCAACTGCCCGAAGCAGCAGCACAGCTCTTCCAGTGCCAAAACAACTCCACCTGCCTCATGAACTTCACATACCATCAGTTGTGCTAGCAGCTATCTAGGAAACCCTGTTTGGTCACTTCCGGTCCAATGCCCATTGAGCCCAGTGGGATGGAATCAAGCAGGTTGAGCACCCACACTAAACTCACATGGAGCTCCTCATTCAAGGCGCTCAAAACTCCACAGTCAAACACAAGTTCAGCGCCCAAGCCATTTCCCGCTGCCATGGAAACCAAGTGCTCTGGCACCACATATGTCTGAAAGTGGCTATGACACCTAGGGAACTCAGGGCGATGGTGAAAGGCAACTGCCCGAAGCAGCAGCACAGCTCCTCCAGTGCCAAAACAACTCCACCTGCCTCATTCACTTCACATACCATCAGCTGTGCTAGCAGCTATCTAGGAAACCCTGTTTGGTCACTTCCGGTCCAATGCCCATTGAGCCCAGTGGGATGGAATCAAGCAGGTTGAGCACCCACACTAAACTCACATGGAGCTCCTCACTCAAGGCGCTCAGAACTCCACAGTCAAACACAAGTTCAGCGCCCAAGCCATTTCCCGCTGCCATGGAAACCAAGTGCTCTGGCACCACATAGGTCTGAAAGTGGATATGACACCTAGGAAACTCAGGGCGGTGGTGAATGGCAACTGCCCGAAGCAGCAGCACAGCTCTTCCAGTGCCAAAACAACTCCACCTGTCTCGTGAACTTCACATACCATCAGCTGTGCTAGCAGCTATCTAGGAAACCCTGTTTGGTCACTTCTGGTCCAATGCCCATTGAGCCCAGTGGGATGGAATCAAGCAGGTTGAGCACCCACACTAAAGTAACATGCACCTCCTCACTCAAGGCGCTCAAAACTCCACAGTCAAACACAAGTTCAGAGCCCAAGCCATTTCCCGCTGCCATGGAAACCAAGTGCTCTGGCACCACATATGTCTGAAAGTGGCTATGACACCTAGGGAACTCAGGGCGGTGGTGAATGGCAACTGCCCGAAGCAGCAGCACAGCTCTTCCAGTGTCAAAACAACTCCACCTGCCTCATTCACTTCACATACCATCAGCTGTGCTAGCAGCTATCTAGGAAACCCTGTTTGGTCACTTCCTGTCCAATGCCCATTGAGCCCAGTGGGATGGAATCAAGCAGGTTGAGCACCCACACTAAACTCACATGGAGCTCCTCACTCAAGGCGCTCAAAACTCCACAGCCAAACACAAGTTCAGCCCACAAGCAATTTCCTGCTGCCGTGGAAACCAAGTGCTCTGACAGCACATATGTCTGAAAGTGGCTATGACACCTAGGGAACTCAGGGCGGTGGTGAATGGCAACTGCCCGAAGCAGCAGCACAGCTCTTCCAGTGCCAAAACAACTCCACCTGCCTCATGAACTTCACATACCATCAGTTGTGCTAGCAGCTATCTAGGAAACCCTGTTTGGTCACTTCCGGTCCAATGGCCATTGAGCCCAGTGGGATGGAATCAAGCAGGTTGAGCACCCACACTAAACTAATATGGAGCTCCTCACTCAAGGCGCTCAAAACTCCACAGCCAAACACAAGTTCAGCGCCCACGCCATTTCCCGCTGCCATGGAAACCAAGTGCTCTGGCACCACATATGTCTGAAAGTGGATATGACATCTAGGGAACTCAGGGCGGTGGTGAATGGCAACTGCCCGAAGCAGCAGCACAGCTCTTCCAGTGCCAAAACAACTCCACCTGCCTCATTCACTTCACATACCATCAGCTGTGCTAGCAGCTATCTAGGAAACCCTGTTTGGTCACTTCCGGTCCAATGCCCATTGAGCCCAGTGGGATGGAATCAAGCAGGTTGAGCACCCACACTAAACTCACATGGAGCTCCTCACTCAAGGTGCTCAAAACCTGCACAGCTAAACACAAGTTCAGGGCCCAAGCCATTTCCTGGTGCCATGGAAACCAAGTGCTCTGGCAGCACATATGTCTGAAAGTGGCTATGACACCTTGGGAACTCAGGGCGGTGGTGAATGGCAACTGCCCGAAGCAGCAGCACAGCTCTTCCAGTGCCAAAACAACTCCACCTCAGTCATGAACTTCACATACCATCAGCTGTGCTAGCAGCTATCTAGGAAACCCTGTTGGGTCACTGCCAGTCCAATGCCCATTGAGCCCAGAGGGATGGAATCAAGCAGGTTGAGCACCCACACTAAACTCACATGGAGCTCCTCACTCAAGGTGCTCAAAACTCCACAGTCAAACACAAGTTCAGCGAACAAGCCATTTCCCGCTGCCATGGAAACCAAGTGCTCTGGCACCACATATGTCTGAAAGTGGATATGACACCTAGGGAACTCAGGGCGGTGGTGAATGGCAACTGCCCGAAGCAGCAGCACAGCTCCTCCAGTGCCAAAACAACTCCACCTCAGTCATGAACTTCACATACCATCAGCTGTGCTAGCAGCTATCTAGGAAACCCTGTTTGGTCACTTCCTGTCCAATGCCCATTGAGCCCAGTGGGATGGAATCAAGCAGGTTGAGCACCCACACTAAACTCACATGGAGCTCCTCACTCAAGGCGCTCAAAACTCCACAGCCAAACACAAGTTCAGCCCACAAGCAATTTCCTGGTGCCATGGAAACCAAGTGCTCTGACAGCACATATGTCTGAAAGTGGATATGACATCTAGGGAACTCAGGGCGGTGGTGAATGGCAACTGCCCGAAGCAGCAGCACAGCTCTTCCAGTGCCAAAAACAACTCCACCTGCCTCATTCACTTCACATACCATCAGCTGTGCTAGCAGCTATCTAGGAAACCCTGTTTGGTCACTTCCGGTCCAATGCCCATTGAGCCCAGTGGGATGGAATCAAGCAGGTTGAGCACCCACACTAAACTCACATGGAGCTCCTCACTCAAGGTGCTCAAAACCTGCACAGCTAAACACAAGTTCAGGGCCCAAGCCATTTCCTGGTGCCGTGGAAACCAAGTGCTCTGGCACCACATATGTCTGAAAGTGGATATGACACCTAGGGAACTCAGGGCGGTGGTGAATGGCAACTGCCCGAAGCAGCAGCACAGCTCTTCCAGTGCCAAAACAACTCCACCTCAGTCATGAACTTCACATACCATCAGCTGTGCTAGCAGCTATCTAGGAAACCCTGTTTGGTCACTTCCGGTCCAATGCCCATTGAGCCCAGTGGGATGGAATCAAGCAGGTTGAGCACCCACACTAAACTCACATGGAGCTCCTCACTCAAGGTGCTCAAAACCTGCACATCTAAACACAAGTTCAGGGCCCAAGCCATTTCCTGGTGCCGTGGAAACCAAGTGCTCTGGCAGCACATATGTCTGAAAGTGGATATGACACCTAGAGAACTCAGGGCGATGGTGAATGGCAACTGCCCGAAGCAGCAGCACAGCTCTTCCAGTGCCAAAACAACTCCACCTCAGTCATGAACTTCACATACCATCAGCTGTGCTAGCTGCTATCTAGGAAACCCTGTTTGGTCACTTCCGGTCCAATGCCCATTGAGCCCAGTGGGATGGAATCAAGCAGGTTGAGCACCCACACTAAACTCACATGGAGCTCCTCACTCAAGGCGCTCAAAACTCCACAGCCAAACACAAGTTCAGCGCCCAAGCCATTTCCCGCTGCCATGGAAACCAAGTGCTCTGGCACCACATATGTCTGAAAGTGGATATGACACCTAGGGAACTCAGGGCGGTGGTGAATGGCAACTGCCCGAAGCAGCAGCACAGCTCTTCCAGTGCCAAAACAACTGCACCTGCCTCATTCACTTCACATACCATCAGCTGTGCTAGCAGCTATCTAGGAAACCCTGTTTGGTCCCTTCCGGTCCAAAGACCATTGAGCCCAGTGGGATGGAATCAAGCAGGTTGAGCACCCACACTAAACTAACATGGAGCTCCTCACTCAATGCGCGCACAACTCCACAGTCAAACACAAGTTCAGCGCCCAAGCCATTTCCTGCTGCCATGGAAACCAAGTGCTCTGGCACCACATATGTCTGAAAGTGGATATGACACATAGGGAAGTCAGGGTGATGGTGAAAGGCAACTGCCCGAAGCAGCAGCACAGCTCTTCCAGTGCCAAAACAACTCCACCTCAGTCATGAACTTCACATACCATCAGCTGTGCTAGCAGCTATCTAGGAAACCCTGTTTGGTCACTTCCGGTCCAATGCCCATTGAGCCCAGTGGGATGGAATCAAGCAGGTTGAGCACCCACACTAAACTAACATGGAGCTCCTCACTCAAGGCACTCAAACTCCACAGTCAAACACAAGTTCAGCGCCCAAGCCATTTCCCGCTCCCATGGAAACCAAGTGCTCTGGCACCACATAAGTCTGAAAGTGGCTATGACACCTAGGGAACTCAGGGCGGTGGTGAATGGCAACTGCCCGAAGCAGCAGCACAGCTCTTCCAGTGCCAAAACAACTCCACCTCAGTCATGAACTTCACATACCATCAGCTGTGCTAGCAGCTATCTAGGAAACCCTGTTTGGTCACTTCCGGTCCAATGCCCATTGAGCCCAGTGGGATGGAATCAAGCAGGTTGAGCACCCACACTAAACTCACATGGAGCTCCTCACTCAAGGTGCTCAAAACCTGCACATCTAAACACAAGTTCAGGTCCCAAGCCATTTCCTGGTGCCGTGGAAACCAAGTGCTCTGACAGCACATATGTCTGAAAGTGGATATGACATCTAGGGAACTCAGGGCGGTGGTGAATGGCAACTGCCCGAAGCAGCAGCACAGCTCTTCCAGTGCCAAAAACAACTCCACCTGCCTCATTCACTTCACATACCATCAGCTGTGCTAGCAGCTATCTAGGAAACCCTGTTTGGTCACTTCCGGTCCAATGCCCATTGAGCCCAGTGGGATGGAATCAAGCAGGTTGAGCACCCACACTAAACTCACATGGAGCTCCTCACTCAAGGTGCTCAAAACCTGCACAGCTAAACACAAGTTCAGGGCCCAAGCCATTTCCCGGTGCCGTGGAAACCAAGTGCTCTGGCACCACATATGTCTGAAAGTGGATATGACACCTAGGGAACTCAGGGCGGTGGTGAATGGCAACTGCCCGAAGCAGCAGCACAGCTCTTCGAGTGCCAAAACAACTCCACCTCAGTCATGAACTTCACATACCATCAGCTGTGCTAGCAGCTATCTAGGAAACCCTGTTTGGTCACTTCCGGTCCAATGCCCATTGAGCCCAGTGGGATGGAATCAAGCAGGTTGAGCACCCACACTAAACTCACATGGAGCTCCTCACTCAAGGTGCTCAAAACCTGCACATCTAAACACAAGTTCAGGGCCCAAGCCATTTCCTGGTGCCGTGGAAACCAAGTGCTCTGGCAGCACATATGTCTGAAAGTGGATATGACACCTAGAGAACTCAGGGCGATGGTGAATGGCAACTGCCCGAAGCAGCAGCACAGCTCTTCCAGTGCCAAAACAACTCCACCTCAGTCATGAACTTCACATACCATCAGCTGTGCTAGCTGCTATCTAGGAAACCCTGTTTGGTCACTTCCGGTCCAATGCCCATTGAGCCCAGTGGGATGGAATCAAGCAGGTTGAGCACCCACACTAAACTCACATGGAGCTCCTCACTCAAGGCGCTCAAAACTCCACAGCCAAACACAAGTTCAGCGCCCAAGCCATTTCCCGCTGCCATGGAAACCAAGTGCTCTGGCACCACATATGTCTGAAAGTGGATATGACACCTAGGGAACTCAGGGCGGTGGTGAATGGCAACTGCCCGAAGCAGCAGCACAGCTCTTCCAGTGCCAAAACAACTGCACCTGCCTCATTCACTTCACATACCATCAGCTGTGCTAGCAGCTATCTAGGAAACCCTGTTTGGTCCCTTCCGGTCCAAAGACCATTGAGCCCAGTGGGATGGAATCAAGCAGGTTGAGCACCCACACTAAACTCACATGGAGCTCCTCACTCAAGGCGCTCAAAACTCCACAGCCAAACACAAGTTCAGCGCCCAAGCCATTTCCCGCTGCCATTTAAACCAAGTGCTCTGGCACCACATATGTCTGAAAGTGGATATGACACCTAGGGAACTCAGGGCGGTGGTGAAAGGCAACTGCCCGAAGCAGAAGCACAGCTCTTCGAGTGCCAAAACAACTCCACCTGCCTCATGAACTTCACATACCATCAGCTGTGCTAGCAGCTATCTAGGAAAACCTGTTTGGTCACTTCCGGTCCAATGCCCATTGAGCCCAGTAGGATGGAATCAAGCAGGTTGAGCACCCACACTAAACTCACATGGAGCTCCTCACTCAAGGCGCTCAAAACTCCACAGCCAAACACAAGTTCAGCGCCCACGCCATTTCCCGCTGCCATGGAAACTAAGTGCTCTGGCACCACATAGGTCTGAAAGTGGATATGACACCTAGGGAACTCAGGGCGGTGGTGAATGGCAACTGCCCGAAGCAACAGCACAGCTCTTCCAGTGCCAAAACAACTCCACCTGCCTCATTCACTTCACATACCATCAGCTGTGCTATCAGCTATCTAGGAAACCCTGTTTCGTCACTTCCGGTCCAATGCCCATTGAGCCCAGTGGGATGGAATCAAGCAGGTTGAGCACCCACACTAAACTCACATGGAGCTCCTCACTCAAGGCGCTCAAAACTCCACAGCCAAACACAAGTTCAGCGCCCAAGCCATTTCCCGCTGCCATGGAAACCAAGTGCTCTGGCACCACATATGTCTGAAAGTGGATATGACACCTAGGGAACTCAGGGCGGTGGTGAATGGCAACTGCCCGAAGCAGCAGCACAGCTCTTCCAGTGCCAAAACAACTCCACCTGCCTGATTCACTTCACATACCATCAGCTGTGCTAGCAGCTATCTAGGAAACCCTGTTTGGTCACTTCCGGTCCAATGCCCATTGAGCCCAGTGGGGTGGAATCAAGCAGGTTGAGCACCCACACTAAACTCACATGGAGCTCCTCACTCAAGGCGCTCAAAACTCCACAGCCAAACACAAGTTCAGGTCCAAAGCCATTTCCCGCTGCCATGGAAACCAAGTGCTCTGGCACCACATATGTCTGAAAGTGGCTATGACACCTAGGGAACTCAGGGCGGTGGTGAATGGCAACTGCCCGAAGCAGCAGCACAGATCTTCCAGTGCCAAAACAACTCCACCTGCCTCATTCACTTCACATACCATCAGCTGTGCTAGCAGCTATCTAGGAAACCCTGTTTGGTCACTTCCGGTCCAATGCCCATTGAGCCCAGTGGGATGGAATCAAGCAGGTTGAGCACCCACACTAAACTCACATGGAGCTCCTCACTCAAGGCGCTCAAAACTCCACAGCCAAACACAAGTTCAGCGAACAAGCCATTTCCCGCTGCCATGGAAACCAAGTGCTGTGGCACCACATAGGTCTGAAAGTGGATATGACACCTAGGGAACTCAGGGCGGTGGTGAATGGCAACTGCCCGAAGCAGCAGCACAGCTCTTCCAGTGCCAAAACAACTCCACCTGCCTCATTCACTTCACATACCATCAGCTGTGCTAGCAGCTATCTAGGAAACCCTGTTTGGTCACTTCCGGTCCAATGCCCATTGAGCCCAGTGGGATGGAATCAAGCAGGTTGAGCACCCACACTAAACTCACATGGAGATCCTCACTCAAGGTGCTCAAATATCCACAGTCAACACAAGTTCAGCGCCCAAGCCATTTCTCGCTGCCATGGAAACCAAGTGCTCTGGCACCACATATGTCTGAAAGTGGCTATGACACCTAGGGAACTCAGGGCAGTGGTGAATGGCAACTGCCCGAAGCAGCAGCACAGCTCTTCCAGTGCCGAAACAACTCCACCTGCCTCGTGAACTTCACATACCATCAGCTGTGCTAGCAGCTATCTAGGAAACCCTGTTTGGTCACTTCCGGTCCAATGCCCATTGAGCCCAGTGGGATGGAATCAAGCAGGTTGAGCACCCACACTAAACTCACATGGAGCTCCTCACTCAAGGCGCTCAAAACTCCACAGCCAAACACAAGTTCAGCGCCCAAGCCATTTCCCGCTGCCATGGAAACCAAGTGCTCTGGCACCACATATGTCTGAAAGTGGCTATGACACCTAGGGAACTCAGGGCGGTGGTGAATGGCAACTGCCCGAAGCAGCAGCACAGCTCTTCCAGTGCCGAAACAACTCAACCTGCCTCGTGAACTTCACATACCATCAGCTGTGCTATCAGCTATCTAGGAAACCCTGTTTGGTCACTTCCGCTCCAATGGCCATTGAGTCCAGTGGGATGGAATCAAGCAGGTTGAGCACCCACACTAAACTAACATGGAGCGCCTCACTCAAGGCGCTGAAAACTCCACAGCCAAACACAAGTTCAGCGCCCAAGCCATTTCCCGCTGCCATGGAAACCAAGTGCTCTGGCACCACATATGTCTGAAAGTGGATATGACACCTAGGGAACTCAGGGCGGTGGTGAATGGCAACTGCCCGAAGCAGCAGCACAGCTCTTCCAGTGCCAAAACAACTGCACCTGCCTCATTCACTTCACATACCATCAGCTGTGGTAGCAGCTATCTAGGAAACCCTGTTTGGTCACTTCCGGTCCAATGCCCATTGAGCCCAGTGGGATGGAATCAAGCAGGTTGAGCACCCACACTAAACTCACATGGAGCTCCTCACTCAAGGTGCTCAAAACTACACAGCCAAACACAAGTTCAGCGCCCAAGCCATTTCCCGCTGCCATGGAAACCAAGTGCTCTGGCACCACATATGTCTGAAAGTGGCTATGACACCTAGGGAACTCAGGGCGGTGGTGAATGGCAACTGCCCGAAGCAGCAGCACAGCTCTTCCAGTGCCAAAACAACTCCACCTGCCTCATTCACTTCACATACCATCAGCTGTGCTAGCAGCTATCTAGGAAACCCTGTTGGGTCACTTCCGGTCCAATGCCCATTGAGCCCAGTAGGATGGAATCAAGCAGGTTGAGCACCCACACTAAACTCACATGGAGCTCCTCACTCAAGGTGCTCAAAACCTGCACAGCTAAACACAAGTTCAGGGCCCAAGCCATTTCCTGGTGCCGTGGAAACCAAGTGCTCTGGCACCACATATGTCTGAAAGTGGCTATGACACCTAGGGAACTCAGGACGGTGGTGAATGGCAACTGCCCGAAGCAGCAGCACAGCTCTTCCAGTGCCAAAACAACTCCACCTGCCTCATTCACTTCACATACCATCAGCTGTGCTAGCAGCTATCTAGGAAACCCTGTTTGGTCACTTCCGGTCCAATGCCCATTGAGCCCAGTGGGATGGAATCAAGGAGGTTGAGCACCCACACTAAAGTAACATGGAGCTCCTCACTCAAGGCGCTCAAAACTCCACAGCCAAACACAAGTTCAGCGCAAAAGCCATTTCTTGCTGCCAGGGAAACCAAGTGCTCTGGCACCACATATGTCTGAAAGTGGCTATGACACCTAGGGAACTCAGGACGGTGGTGAATGGCAACTGCCCGAAGCAGCAGCACAGCTCTTCCAGTGCCAAAACAACTCCACCTCAGTCATGAACTTCACATACCATCAGCTGTGCTAGCACCTATCTAGGAAACCCTGTTTGGTCACTTCCGGTCCAATGCCCATTGAGCCCAGTGGGATGGAATCAAGCAGGTTGAGCACCCACACTACACTAATATGGAGCTCCTCACTCAAGGCGCTCAAAACTACACAGCCAAACAAAAGCACACCGCCAAAGCCATTTCCCGCTGCCATGGAAACCAAGTGCTCTGGCAGCAAATAGGTCTGAAAGTGGGTATGACACCTAGGGATCACAGTGCGATGGTGAATGGCAACTGGCCAAAGCAGCAGCACAGCTCTTCCAGTGCCGAAACAACTCCACCTGCCTCATTCACGTCACATACCATCAGCTGTGCTAGCAGCTATCTAGGAAACCCTGTTTGGTCACTTCCGGTCCAATGCCCATTGAGCCCCGTGGGATGGAATCAAGCAGGTTGAGCACCCACACTAAACTAATATGGAGCTCCTCACTCAAGGCGCTCAAAACTCCACAGCCAAACACAAGTTCAGCGCCCAAGCCATTTCCCGCTGCCATTTAAACCAAGTGCTCTGGCACCACATATGTCTGAAAGTGGATATGACACCTAGTGAACTCAGGGCGGTGGTGAATGGCAACTGCCCGAAGCAGAAGCACAGCTCTTCCAGTGCCAAAAACAACTCCACCTGCCTCATTCACTTCACATACCATCAGCTGTGCTAGCAGCTATCTAGGAAACCCTGTTTGGTCACTTCCGGTCCAATGCCCATTGAGCCCAGTGGGATGGAATCAAGCAGGTTGAGCACCCACACTAAACTCACATGGAGCTCCTCACTCAAGGCGCTCAAAACTCCACAGCCAAACACAAGTTCAGCGCCCACGCCATTTCCCGCTGCCATGGAAACTAAGTGCTCTGGCACCACATAGGTCTGAAAGTGGATATGACACCTAGGGAACTCAGGGCGGTGGTGAATGGCAACTGCCCGAAGCAACAGCACAGCTCTTCCAGTGCCAAAACAACTCCACCTGCCTCATTCACTTCACATACCATCAGCTGTGCTAGCAGCTATCTAGGAAACCCTGTTTGGTCACTTCCGGTCCAATGCCCATTGAGCCCAGTGGGATGGAATCAAGCAGGTTGAGCACCCACACTAAACTCACATGGAGCTCCTCACTCAAGGCGCTCAAAACTCCACAGCCAAACACAAGTTCAGCGCCCAAGCCATTTCCCGCTGCCATGGAAACCAAGTGCTCTGGCACCACATATGTCTGAAAGTGGATATGACACCTAGGGAACTCAGGGCGGTGGTGAATGGCAACTGCCCGAAGCAGCAGCACAGCTCTTCCAGTGCCAAAACAACTCCACCTGCCTGATTCACTTCACATACCATCAGCTGTGCTAGCAGCTATCTAGGAAACCCTGTTTGGTCACTTCCGGTCCAATGCCCATTGAGCCCAGTGGGGTGGAATCAAGCAGGTTGAGCACCCACACTAAACTCACATGGAGCTCCTCACTCAAGGCGCTCAAAACTCCACAGCCAAACACAAGTTCAGGACCAAAGCCATTTCCCGCTGCCATGGAAACCAAGTGCTCTGGCACCACATATGTCTGAAAGTGGCTATGACACCTAGGGAACTCAGGGCGGTGGTGAATGGCAACTGCCCGAAGCAGCAGCACAGCTCTTCCAGTGCCAAAACAACTCCACCTGCCTCATTCACTTCACATACCATCAGCTGTGCTAGCAGCTATCTAGGAAACCCTGTTTGGTCACTTCCGGTCCAATGCCCATTGAGCCCAGTGGGATGGAATCAAGCAGGTTGAGCACCCACACTAAACTCACATGGAGCTCCTCACTCAAGGCGCTCAAAACTCCACAGCCAAACACAAGTTCAGCGAACAAGCCATTTCCCGCTGCCATGGAAACCAAGTGCTGTGGCACCACATAGGTCTGAAAGTGGATATGACACCTAGGGAACTCAGGGCGGTGGTGAATGGCAACTGCCCGAAGCAGCAGCACAGCTCTTCCAGTGCCAAAACAACTCCACCTGCCTCATTCACTTCACATACCATCAGCTGTGCTAGCAGCTATCTAGGAAACCCTGTTTGGTCACTTCCGGTCCAATGCCCATTGAGCCCAGTGGGATGGAATCAAGCAGGTTGAGCACCCACACTAAACTCACATGGAGCTCCTCACTCAAGGTGCTCAAAACTACACAGCCAAACACAAGTTCAGCGCCCAAGCCATTTCCCGCTGCCATGGAAACCAAGTGCTCTGGCACCACATATGTCTGAAAGTGGCTATGACACCTAGGGAACTCAGGGCGGTGGTGAATGGCAACTGCCCGAAGCAGCAGCACAGCTCTTCCAGTGCCAAAACAACTCCACCTGCCTCATTCACTTCACATACCATCAGCTGTGCTAGCAGCTATCTAGGAAACCCTGTTGGGTCACTTCCGGTCCAATGCCCATTGAGCCCAGTAGGATGGAATCAAGCAGGTTGAGCACCCACACTAAACTCACATGGAGCTCCTCACTCAAGGTGCTCAAAACCTGCACAGCTAAACACAAGTTCAGGGCCCAAGCCATTTCCTGGTGCCGTGGAAACCAAGTGCTCTGGCACCACATATGTCTGAAAGTGGCTATGACACCTAGGGAACTCAGGACGGTGGTGAATGGCAACTGCCCGAAGCAGCAGCACAGCTCTTCCAGTGCCAAAACAACTCCACCTGCCTCATTCACTTCACATACCATCAGCTGTGCTAGCAGCTATCTAGGAAACCCTGTTTGGTCACTTCCGGTCCAATGCCCATTGAGCCCAGTGGGATGGAATCAAGGAGGTTGAGCACCCACACTAAAGTAACATGGAGCTCCTCACTCAAGGCGCTCAAAACTCCACAGCCAAACACAAGTTCAGCGCAAAAGCCATTTCTTGCTGCCAGGGAAACCAAGTGCTCTGGCACCACATATGTCTGAAAGTGGCTATGACACCTAGGGAACTCAGGACGGTGGTGAATGGCAACTGCCCGAAGCAGCAGCACAGCTCTTCCAGTGCCAAAACAACTCCACCTCAGTCATGAACTTCACATACCATCAGCTGTGCTAGCACCTATCTAGGAAACCCTGTTTGGTCACTTCCGGTCCAATGCCCATTGAGCCCAGTGGGATGGAATCAAGCAGGTTGAGCACCCACACTACACTAATATGGAGCTCCTCACTCAAGGCGCTCAAAACTACACAGCCAAACAAAAGCACACCGCCAAAGCCATTTCCCGCTGCCATGGAAACCAAGTGCTCTGGCAGCAAATAGGTCTGAAAGTGGGTATGACACCTAGGGATCACAGTGCGATGGTGAATGGCAACTGGCCAAAGCAGCAGCACAGCTCTTCCAGTGCCGAAACAACTCCACCTGCCTCATTCACGTCACATACCATCAGCTGTGCTAGCAGCTATCTAGGAAACCCTGTTTGGTCACTTCCGGTCCAATGCCCATTGAGCCCCGTGGGATGGAATCAAGCAGGTTGAGCACCCACACTAAACTAATATGGAGCTCCTCACTCAAGGCGCTCAAAACTCCACAGCCAAACACAAGTTCAGCGCCCAAGCCATTTCCCGCTGCCATTTAAACCAAGTGCTCTGGCACCACATATGTCTGAAAGTGGATATGACACCTAGTGAACTCAGGGCGGTGGTGAATGGCAACTGCCCGAAGCAGAAGCACAGCTCTTCCAGTGCCAAAAACAACTCCACCTGCCTCATTCACTTCACATACCATCAGCTGTGCTAGCAGCTATCTAGGAAACCCTGTTTGGTCACTTCCGGTCCAATGCCCATTGAGCCCAGTGGGATGGAATCAAGCAGGTTGAGCACCCACACTAAACTCACATGGAGCTCCTCACTCAAGGCGCTCAAAACTCCACAGCCAAACACAAGTTCAGCGCCCACGCCATTTCCCGCTGCCATGGAAACTAAGTGCTCTGGCACCACATAGGTCTGAAAGTGGATATGACACCTAGGGAACTCAGGGCGGTGGTGAATGGCAACTGCCCGAAGCAACAGCACAGCTCTTCCAGTGCCAAAACAACTCCACCTGCCTCATTCACTTCACATACCATCAGCTGTGCTAGCAGCTATCTAGGAAACCCTGTTTGGTCACTTCCGGTCCAATGCCCATTGAGCCCAGTGGGATGGAATCAAGCAGGTTGAGCACCCACACTAAACTCACATGGAGCTCCTCACTCAAGGCGCTCAAAACTCCACAGCCAAACACAAGTTCAGCGCCCAAGCCATTTCCCGCTGCCATGGAAACCAAGTGCTCTGGCACCACATATGTCTGAAAGTGGATATGACACCTAGGGAACTCAGGGCGGTGGTGAATGGCAACTGCCCGAAGCAGCAGCACAGCTCTTCCAGTGCCAAAACAACTCCACCTGCCTGATTCACTTCACATACCATCAGCTGTGCTAGCAGCTATCTAGGAAACCCTGTTTGGTCACTTCCGGTCCAATGCCCATTGAGCCCAGTGGGGTGGAATCAAGCAGGTTGAGCACCCACACTAAACTCACATGGAGCTCCTCACTCAAGGCGCTCAAAACTCCACAGCCAAACACAAGTTCAGGACCAAAGCCATTTCCCGCTGCCATGGAAACCAAGTGCTCTGGCACCACATATGTCTGAAAGTGGCTATGACACCTAGGGAACTCAGGGCGGTGGTGAATGGCAACTGCCCGAAGCAGCAGCACAGCTCTTCCAGTGCCAAAACAACTCCACCTGCCTCATTCACTTCACATACCATCAGCTGTGCTAGCAGCTATCTAGGAAACCCTGTTTGGTCACTTCCGGTCCAATGCCCATTGAGCCCAGTGGGATGGAATCAAGCAGGTTGAGCACCCACACTAAACTCACATGGAGCTCCTCACTCAAGGCGCTCAAAACTCCACAGCCAAACACAAGTTCAGCGAACAAGCCATTTCCCGCTGCCATGGAAACCAAGTGCTGTGGCACCACATAGGTCTGAAAGTGGATATGACACCTAGGGAACTCAGGGCGGTGGTGAATGGCAACTGCCCGAAGCAGCAGCACAGCTCTTCCAGTGCCAAAACAACTCCACCTGCCTCATTCACTTCACATACCATCAGCTGTGCTAGCAGCTATCTAGGAAACCCTGTTTGGTCACTTCCGGTCCAATGCCCATTGAGCCCAGTGGGATGGAATCAAGCAGGTTGAGCACCCACACTAAACTCACATGGAGATCCTCACTCAAGGTGCTCAAATATCCACAGTCAACACAAGTTCAGCGCCCAAGCCATTTCTCGCTGCCATGGAAACCAAGTGCTCTGGCACCACATATGTCTGAAAGTGGCTATGACACCTAGGGAACTCAGGGCAGTGGTGAATGGCAACTGCCCGAAGCAGCAGCACAGCTCTTCCAGTGCCGAAACAACTCCACCTGCCTCGTGAACTTCACATACCATCAGCTGTGCTAGCAGCTATCTAGGAAACCCTGTTTGGTCACTTCCGGTCCAATGCCCATTGAGCCCAGTGGGATGGAATCAAGCAGGTTGAGCACCCACACTAAACTAACATGGAGCTCCTCACTCAAGGCGCTCAAAACTCCACAGCCAAACACAAGTTCAGCGCCCAAGCCATTTCTCGCTGCCATGGAAACCAAGTGCTCTGGCACCACATATGTCTGAAAGTGGCTATGACACCTAGGGAACTCAGGGCGGTGGTGAATGGCAACTGCCCGAAGCAGCAGCACAGCTCTTCCAGTGCCGAAACAACTCAACCTGCCTCGTGAACTTCACATACCATCAGCTGTGCTATCAGCTATCTAGGAAACCCTGTTTGGTCACTTCCGGTCCAATGGCCATTGAGTCCAGTGGGATGGAATCAAGCAGGTTGAGCACCCACACTAAACTAACATGGAGCGCCTCACTCAAGGCGCTGAAAACTCCACAGCCAAACACAAGTTCAGCGCCCAAGCCATTTCCCGCTGCCATGGAAACCAAGTGCTCTGGCACCACATATGTCTGAAAGTGGATATGACACCTAGGGAACTCAGGGCGGTGGTGAATGGCAACTGCCCGAAGCAGCAGCACAGCTCTTCCAGTGCCAAAACAACTGCACCTGCCTCATTCACTTCACTTACCATCAGCTGTGGTAGCAGCTATCTAGGAAACCCTGTTTGGTCACTTCCGGTCCAATGCCCATTGAGCCCAGTGGGATGGAATCAAGCAGGTTGAGCACCCACACTAAACTCACATGGAGCTCCTCACTCAAGGTGCTCAAAACTCCACAGCCAAACACAAGTTCAGCGCCCAAGCCATTTCCCGCTGCCATGGAAACCAAGTGCTCTGGCACCACATATGTCTGAAAGTGGCTATGACACCTAGGGAACTCAGGGCGGTGGTGAATGGCAACTGCCCGAAGCAGCAGCACAGCTCTTCCAGTGCCAAAACAACTCCACCTGCCTCATGAACTTCACATACCATCAGCTGTGCTAGCAGCTATCTAGGAAAACCTGTTTGGTCACTTCCGGTCCAATGCCCATTGAGCCCAGTGGGATGGAATCAAGCAGGTTGAGCACCCACACTAAACTCACATGGAGCTCCTCACTCAAGGCGCTCAAAACTCCACAGCCAAACACAAGTTCAGCGCCCAAGCCATTTCCCGCTGCCATGGAAACCAAGTGCTCTGGCACCACATATGTCTGAAAGTGGATATGACACCTAGGGAACTCAGGGCGGTGGTGAATGGCAACTGCCCGAAGCAGCAGCACAGCTCTTCCAGTGCCAAAACAACTCCACCTCAGTCATGAACTTCACATACCATCAGCTGTGCTAGCAGCTATCTAGGAAACCCTGTTTGGTCACTTCCGGTCCAATGCCCATTGAGCCCAGTGGGATGGAATCAAGCAGGTTGAGCACCCACACTAAACTCACATGGAGCTCCTCACTCAATGCGCTCAAAACTCCACAGCCAAACACAAGTTCAGCGCCCAAGCCATTTCCCACTGCCATGGAAACCAAGTGCTCTGGCACCACATATGTCTGAAAGTGGCTATGACACCTAGGGAACTCAGGGCGGTGGTGAATGGCAACTGCCCGAAGCAGCAGCACAGCTCTTCCAGTGCCAAAACAACTCCACCTGCCTCATTCACTTCACATACCATCAGCTGTGCTAGCAGCTATCTAGGAAACCCTGTTTGGTCACTTCCGGTCCAATGGCCATTGAGTCCAGTGGGATGGAATCAAGCAGGTTGAGCACCCACACTAAACTCACATGGAGATCCTCACTCAAGGCGCTCAAAACTCCACAGCCAAACACAAGTTCAGCGCCCAAACCATTTCCCGCTGCCATGGAAACCAAGTGCTCTGGCACCACATATGTCTGAAAGTGGCTATGACACCTAGGGAACTCAGGGCGATGGTGAATGGCAACTGCCCGAAGCAGCAGCACAGCTCTTCCAGTGCCAAAACCAACTTCACCTGCCTCATTCACTTCACATACCATCAGCTGTGCTAGCAGCTATCTAGGAAACCCTGTTTGGTCACTTCCGGTCCAATGCCCATTGAGCCCAGTGGGATGGAATCAAGCAGGTTGAGCACCCACACTAAACTCACATGGAGCTCCTCACTCAAGGCGCTCAAAACTCCACAGCCAAACACAAGTTCAGCGCCCAAGCCATTTCCCGCTGCCATGGAAACTAAGTGCTCTGGCACCACATAGGTCTGAAAGTGGATATGACACCTAGGGAACTCAGGGCGGTGGTGAATGGCAACTGCCCGAAGCAGCAGCACAGCTCTTCCAGTGCCAAAACAACTCCACCTGCCTCATGAACTTCACATACCATCAGCTGTGCTAGCAGCAATCTAGGAAACCCTGTTTGGTCACTTCCGGTCCAATGCCCATTGAGCCCAGTGGGATGGAATCAAGCAGGTTGAGCACCCACACTAAACTCACATGGAGCTCCTCACTCAAGGCGCTCAAAACTCCACAGCCAAACACAAGTTCAGCGCCCAAGCCATTTCCCGCTGCCATGGAAACCAAGTGCTCTGGCACCACATATGTCTGAAAGTGGCTATGACACCTAGGGAACTCAGGGAGGTGGTGAATGGCAACTGCCCGAAGCAGCAGCACAGCTCTTCCAGTGCCCAAACAACTCCACCTGCCTCATTCACTTCACATACCATCAGCTGTGCTAGCAGCTATCTAGGAAACCCTGTTTGGTCACTTCCGGTCCAATGCCCATTGAGCCCAGTGGGGTGGAATCAAGCAGGTTGAGCACCCACACTAAACTCACATGGAGCTCCTCACTCAAGGCGCTCAAAACTCCACATCCAAACACAAGTTCAGCGCCCAAGCCATTTCCCGCTGCCATGGAAACCAAGTGCTCTGGCACCACATATGTCTGAAAGTGGCTATGACACCTAGGGAACTCAGGGCGGTGGTGAATCGCAACTGCCCGAAGCAGCAGCACAGATCTTCCAGTGCCAAAACAACTCCACCTGCCTCATTCACTTCACATACCATCAGCTGTGCTAGCAGCTATCTAGGAAACCCTGTTTGGTCACTTCCGGTCCAATGCCCATTGAGCCCAGTGGGATGGAATCAAGCAGGTTGAGCACCCACACTAAACTCACATGGAGCTCCTCACTCAAGGCGCTCAAAACTCCACAGCCAAACACAAGTTCAGCGCCCAAGCCATTTCCCGCTGCCATGGAAACCAAGTGCTCTGGCACCACATAGGTCTGAAAGTGGCTATGACACCTAGGGAACTCAGGGCGGTGGTGAATGGCAACTGCCCGAAGCAGCAGCACAGCTCTTCCAGTGCCAAAACAACTCCACCTGCCTCATTCACTTCACATACCATCAGCTGTGCTAGCAGCTATCTAGGAAACCCTGTTTGGTCACTTCCGGTCCAATGCCAATTCATCCCAGTGGGATGGAATCAAGCAGGTTGAGCACCCACACTAAACTCACATGGAGCTCCTCACTCAAGGCGCTCAAAACTCCACAGCCAAACACAAGTTCAGCGCCCAAGCCATTTCTCGCTGCCATAGAAACCAAGTGCTCTGGCACCACATATGTCTGAAAGTGGATATGACACCTAGGGAACTCAGGGCGGTGGTGAAAGTCAACTGCCTGAAGCAGCAGCACAGCTCTTCCAGTGCCAAAACAACTCCACCTGCCTCATTCACTTCACATACCATCAGCTGTGCTAGCAGCTATCTAGGAAACCCTGTTTGGTCACTTCCGGTCCAATGTCCATTGAGCCCAGTGGGATGGAATCAAGCAGGTTGAGCACCCACACTAAACTAACATGGAGCTCCTCACTCAAGGCGCTCAAAACTCCACAGCCAAACACAAGTTCAGCGCACAAGCCATTTCCCGCTGCCATGGAAACCAAGTGCTCTGGCACCACATATGTCTGAAAGTGGATATGACACCTAGGGAACTCAGGGCGGTGGTGAATGGCAACTGCCCGAAGCAGCAGCACAGCTCTTCCAGTGCCAAAACAACTCCACCTTAGCAGAGACTCGCAAGATGGCCGACATAGGAGGAAGACTGTGAGAGAGCTCACAGACAGAGAGGGCTAGAACGCGACAAAAGAGTAAGTGAGCAGCATAGAAATACAAGGAGAAGAACGTGAAGTTCCCTGGACAGTGTGGAACCAAAAAAATCCACACAACTCGGAAGAGCAACCAGGGAAAAACAAAAGAAAGAGCAGGGGAGACGACTTTCCGCTCCTGACCTGCTGAGTCACCTCTGAGTGCAGACACTGAAAGCCGCCGACCGATCCGGAGACCGACCCGGAAACCGACCCGCAAACCGACCCGCAGACGCAGTGGCCGTGAGGACCAGTGGTGATTGGGATCCGCTGGCATCTGTTCACCCTGGTCACCAGGACCCTGAACCACCGGGACCCGCTGGCATCTGCCCACCCTGGTCGCCAAGCCCCGCCGGGACCTGCCCCAGCCGCAGCCTCCAGGTTCCAGCCGCCTGCATCCGCCGCGACCAGCAACGGACACAGCAGTCGCTGGGAGACGCACCTGCGGCGAGGATTCCGACCAGAGGAAGAGGCAGACTGCAAGAACCTGAGGTTTGAGTGAGTTGGGTGGGGACAGTGGTGGGTTGGAGTCTTCGGGAGTTGGCCCCCCAGGGGCATGCACAGAGCCTGAACACAATTGGTGCTCGTCTCCCCGCCCCTCCCCCACCCCCAGACTCCAGCCTCTAGAGACACAGGGCGAGTGCCTTGAAACTGCCAAAACTGTGTCTGGGAGAAAGGCAAAAGGCACATTGGATACTCCCCCGTGCCTTTGCGGTCTGGCACTCAGCTGGGCGGTGCTATCCCACGGGAACCCAAGCACGCCATCTGGGCTGAGCAGTCCCGTGCTAGCGCTGGGGCGGTCGGTCCCCTGCAAGCGCTGGGGTGGGCGGGCCTGCACAGGAGGCGCTTCCAGAGAGCACCTGGAACACCCCACGCCCTATAGTCCAGTGCTCCGAGCCCTGTGATCCCGCGCACAGGGGGCGCGCACAGAGAGTGCCTTCACTCCCCCACGTCCTGTGGTAGCATACCTGTAGGGGACGAGCTGAGAGTGCGCTTTGAATCCGCTGGGCCCTGGAAGTGGCGCCCTGAGGTCCAGTGTTCTGGAGACGCACCAAAAGTGCCTTGAAGATTCCCACACCCTGCTACTCCACGCCTGCAGACTCCGATCTCTACAGGATAGTGCTTGGAGACCCCTCAGCACACTGGTGCCTAGTCCTCTCAAAAAAGAAACACTAACACAATGGGAAGAAATACCAGAAAAGGTAATGATCCAGATGAGAGTGCCAACACCCTACCAATAAAGGATCGAAAGCCAATGTCTATTTCGGAGATGCGAGATGAAGACATAGAAGATCTACCAGACAAGGAATTCAAAAAAATAATGTTAAAATATGTCAGAGACAACGAGAAGAATTGGGAGGACTTTAAGGAATTCAAGAACCACATAGCCTCAGAAATACAACAAATGAAAAGTAAAATCCTTCACTTAGAGCACAAAATTGAGAGCCTAACCAACAGAACAAATACAGCAGAAGAGAGGATCTCTGAAACAGAAGACACACAAAACGAACATACCCAGTTCATGAAACAGCTGGAGACAAGTCTGAACAAAGCCAATAAGACCATACAAG
Source organism: Ochotona princeps (assembly GCF_030435755.1). Taxonomy (NCBI): domain Eukaryota; kingdom Metazoa; phylum Chordata; class Mammalia; order Lagomorpha; family Ochotonidae; genus Ochotona; species Ochotona princeps. The sequence continues at coordinate 75,987 of NW_026698073.1, forward strand.
AAATGAAAGACAACCTCAGAAAATCAAATATTAGGATTATTGGCCTTCCTGAAGGAGCGGAAAAAGAGTCAGGAATGCAAATGGTGCTCGACGAAATTATACAGGAAAACTTTCAAAACACTTGGAACATGAACCCAGCCCAAATCCAGGACGGTCAGAGGACTCCCAGCAGATATGACCCAAAGCGATCTTCACCCAGACATATGGTGCTCAAGTTCCACTCCAACGAAGACAAAGAAAGAATCCTAAGACAAGTACGAAGCAGAGAAAAGATCACATACCGGGGAAAACCAATCAGGATCACTGCTGACTTCTCTGAAGAGACTTTACAAGCAAGAAGAGAATGGACAAAGATCTTCCAAATCCTGAATCAGAACAACTGTCAACCAAGAATATTGTACCCAGCAAGGATCTCATTCGTATTTGAGAACGAAATCAAATACTTCCACAGCAAAGAGAAATTAGAAGAATATGCCAGCACAAAACCAGCTCTACAAAATCTCCTTAGAAATGCACTAAATCCAGAAAAAAAGGAGGTGAATCGTAAGCAAAGATGGCAAACAGGAAGATCTCCCCACTAAAGTCCACACAAGGAAGGGCAATTACACAGATATCAACACCCACAAAAACAAGTATGGCAGGGCAAAATCACAACCTCTCAATTTTAACTCTTGACACAAATGGCCTGAACTCACCAATCAAAAGGCATAGATTAACAGAATGGATTATCAAACAGCACCCAACTATCTGTTGCCTACAAGAGACACATCTAACCAGAAGAGATTCGAAGAAGCTGAAAGTGAAAGGTTGGAAACAGATATTTCATGCCAATGGACGAGAAAAAAAGGCTGGGGTAGCTGTCTTAATTTCAGATGATGTGGACTTCAATCTGACACACATCAAAAAGGACAGGGAAGGACATTATATATTGGTAAAGGGACTGATCCATCAGGAAGTAATTACCATTGTGAACATATATGCACCAAATTCAAACGCACCTAGCTACGTGAAGCAATTACTCACGGACTTAAGGGGAGACATAGATATGCACACAATAATAGTGGGTGATCTTAACACCCCACTAACAACTATAGACAGATCAACAAAACAAAAACTCAACAAAGAAACAACAGAGCTCATACAAACAATAGAACAACTGGACTTGGTTGACATCTATAGAATTTTTTACCCTAAGGCCACAGATTATACATTTTTTTCAGCAGTGCATGGCACCTTCTCCAGGATCGACCACATGATAGGACACAAAGCAAACCTAAATAACTTCAAAAAGATAGAAATCATACCATGTACCCTCTCAGACCACCACGGAATGAAGCTGGAAATCAGCAATTCAAAATGTCCCAGGAAATACAGAAACTCTTGGAGGCTGAACAATATGCTATTAAACGAACAATGGATCAGAGAAGAAATTAAAGATGAGATCAAAAAATTTATGGAAACCAATGAAAACTCTGACACAACATTCCAAAATTTGTGGGACACTGCCAAAGCAGTGCTACGGGGTAAACTCATCGCAATTGGAGCTCATGTCAAGGCCCAAGAGAGGCGCCAAATACAGGAACTAAACACACACCTCCAGGAATTGGAAAAACAACAGCAGAAGAGCCCCACACACAATAGGAAACAAGAAATCATCAAAACAAGGGAGGAAATCAACCAGATAGAAATAAAAAAAACCATACACAAAATCAATGAATCAAAAAGCTGGTTTTTTGAGAAGATAAACAAGATAGACACCCCACTGGCCCGACTGACAAGGAAAAAACAAGAGAAGGCAAGAATTAACAGCATCAAAGATGAAAAAGGCAACATAACAACAGACACCGCATCCATTAAGGCCATAATTAGAAATTACTACAAAGCACTGTACTCCAACAAATCAGAAGACCACCAAGAAATGGAAAAGTTCTTAGACTTCTACCACCTGCCAAAACTTAGCCCAGAGGCAACAAACGACCTGAACAAACCCATAACTGAAGTAGAGATTGAATCAGTGATTAAAGACCTCCCAACAAAGAAAAGCCCAGGCCCAGACGGCTTCACTCCAGAATTCTACAAAACATTCCGAACAGAACTGACCCCAATCCTCTACAAACTCTTCAAAACAATAGAAAAAGAGGCAACCCTTCCAAACTCATTCTATGAAGCCAACATTACCTTTATCCCAAAACCAGACAGAGAACTAACAGAGAAGGAAAACTACAGACCTATCTCTTTGATGAACATTGATGCTAAGATTCTCAACAAAATCCTAGCCAACAGAATTCAAAAACACATCAGACAGATCGTTCATCCAGATCAAGTAGGATTCATCCCTGGAATGCAGGGATGGTTCAACATTCGCAAATCCATAAATGTGATACACCACATCCAAAAACTGAAAAACAAGAATCACATGATAGTATCAATAGATGCAGAAAAAGCTTTCGACAAAATCCAACACCACTTCCTACTAAAAACCCTAACCAAGGTAGGCATAGATGGAAAAATCCACAACATAATTAAAGCCATATATGAAAAACCCAACGCCAGCATCATACTGAATGGAGAAAAACTGGAACCCTTTCCACTGAGATCTGGAACAAGACAGGGATGTCCACTTTCTCCACTACTATTCAACATAGTCCTAGAGGTACTCGCTGAGGCCATAAGACAAGAAAAAGAAATCAGAGGAATCCAAATGGGAAACGAAGATGTTAAACTCTCGCTATACGCAGATGATATGATTCTTTATGTAGAAGAGCCAAGAGACTCAATACAGAGACTGCTAGAACTTGTACGAGAGTTTGGTAGAGTGGCAGGGTACAAAATTAATGAACAAAAATCAACAGCCATAGTGTATGCGAACAGCCCCAAGATGGAAAAAGACTTAACCAGCAAGATACCATTCAAAATAACAGAGAAAAGTATAAAATATCTGGGAATAAATCTAACCAAAAATGTAGGAGACTTATTTGAAGAAAACTACAAACTACTTAAAAAAGAAATTGAACAAGACCTCAAAAGATGGAGTAACATCCCATGCTCCTGGATAGGTAAAATCAATATCATTAAAATGTCTATACTGCCAAAAGCAATATATACATTCAACGCAATCCCAATCAAATTGCCCAAAACATTCTTCATGGAACTAGAAACAATGATCCAAAGGTTCATCTGGAAGCATAAAAAACCACGGATAGCTAGAACCATCCTGAAGAACAGGAAGTTAGCAGGGGGAATCACAGTTCCGGACCTCTGGACATACTATAGGGCAGTGGTTATCAAAACAGCGTGGTACTGGCACAAAGATAGAGAGGAAGATCAATGGAGCAGAATAGAAACACCAGAAGGAAACCCACACAGATACAGCCAAATAATCTTTGACAAAAAGACAAACGACAATCCAGGCAAATGGGAAGTTCTGTTCAATAAATGCTGTTGGGACAACTGGTTGATAGCCTGCAGAAACAAAAAAATAGATCCACATCTCTCACCATACACTAAGATCAGATCTAAATGGATAACAGATCTAAACCTACATCCAGAAACCTTCAAACTTTTGGAAGAAAAAGTTGGAAACACACTGGAACACTTAGGGGTAGGCCCTCACTTCCTAAAAAAGACTCCAGATGCAGTAGAAATCGAGACCAAAATAAACAATTGGGACCTCATCAAACTAAGAAGCTTCTGTACAGCTAGAGAAACAATCAACAAAGTAAAAAGGCAACCCACAGAATGGGAGAAGATCTTCGCACACAACTTAGGTGATAGAGGGCTGATCTCCAGAATATACAAAGAGCTACAAAACAACCAAAATGTCAAAACAAACAAGCCACTCAAGAAATGGGCACGGGAAATGGGCAAACACTTCACAAAGGAACAAACCCAAATGGCAAATAAACATATGAAAAAATGCTCAAGTTCCCTGGCAATAAGGGAAATCCAAATTAAAATATCAATGAGGTACCACCTAACGCCAGTAAGACTGGCCCACATGAATAAAAGCACCAACAACACTTGTTGGCGAGGTTGCGGGGAAAAGGGAACCCTACTCCACTGCTGGTGGGGCTGCAGGCTGGTACAGCCTCTATGGAAATCAGTATGGAGAATATTCAAACAACTCAAATTCAACATACCGTATGATCCAGCAATAGCACTCCTAGGAATATATCCAGAACACTTGTTTTATGAGAAACCAACATGCACTCCTATGCTCATAGCAGCACAATCAGTAATTGCAAAAACATGGAAGCAACCAAAATGCCCATCAACAGAGGATTGGATAAGAAAGCTATGGTTCATCTACTCCATGGAATACTACTCAGCTATTAAAAAAAAACAAAATGCAGTTCTTTGTGGCCAAATGGGCCAAACTGGAAACCATAATGCTAAGGGAAATGAGCCAATCCCAAAAGGTTAAATACCACATGTTTGCCTTAATTTAAGATGATATGATGTTATGTATAACATGTTATGTTTCGAATGTTATATGTTGTGTATAAACTAAAATTGAAGTATAGGTGAGGTGGTCACAGAAGGTGACTGGGAACTCGCATTTACTTTTAACATATTGGTTACTCATTACTATGTCAATTAATTCCATAATGATGTAAATTTTTGCTGATGGTATGTTGGAGCTTTCAATTGACTGGGATGATACTCTGCTGGCTCTGTTTTCAGACCAGAGAGGGTACACCTAAGAAGCCGTTGAACTTGACTGGACAATAAGATGCTGGACTCTATGTTTGGTATACGGTTGCAATGGGGGAATCTCAACTGAACTTGAGATGTGGTTATGCAACAAGGTGGAGGAATCCACCATGGTGGGAGGGTTTGGGGAGGGGTGGGGAGAACGCAAGTATCTAAGTAATTGTGTCACGTAATACAATGTAATTACTGAAGTTAAATAAAAAAAAAAAAAAAAAAAACAACTCCACCTGCCTCATTCACTTCACATACCATCAGCTGTGCTAGCAGCTATCTAGGAAACCCTGTTTGGTCACTTCAGGTCCAATGCCCATTGAGCCCAGTGGGATGGAATCAAGCAGGTTGAGCACCCACACTAAACTCACATGGAGCTCCTCACTCAAGGCGCTCAAAACTCCACAGCCAAACACAAGTTCAGTGATCAAGCCATTTCCCGCTCCCATGGAAACCAAGTGCTCTGGCACCACATATGTCTGAAAGTGGCTATGACACCTAGGGAACTCAGGGCGGTGGTGAATGGCAACTGCCCGAAGCAGCAGCACAGCTCTTCCAGTGCCAAAACAACTCCACCTGCCTCATTCACTTCACATACCATCAGCTGTGCTAGCAGCTATCTAGGAAACCCTGTTTGGTCACTTCCGGCCCAATGCCCATTGAGCCCAGTGGGATGGAATCAAGCAGGTTGAGCACCCACACTAAACTCACATGGAGCTCCTCACTCAAGGCGCTCAAACCTTCATAGACAAACACAAGTTCAGCGCAAAAGCCATTTCCCGCTGCCATGGAAACCAAGTGCTCTGGCACCACATATGTCTGAAAGTGGATATGACACCTAGGGAACTCAGGGCGGTGGTGAATGGCAACTGCCCGAAGCAGCAGCACAGCTCTTCCAGTGCCAAAACAACTCCACCTGCCTCATTCACTTCACATACCATCAGCTGTGCTAGCAGCTATCTAGGAAACCCTGTTTGGTCACTTCCGGTCCAATGGCCATTGAGCCCAGTGGGATGGAATCAAGCAGGTTGAGCACCCACACTAAACTCACATGGAGCTCCTCACTCAAGGCGCTCAAAACTCCACAGCCAAACACAAGTTCAGCCCAGAAGCAATTTCCTGGTGCCGTGGAAACCAAGTGCTCTGGCAGCACATATGTCTGAAAGTGGCTATGACACCTAGGGAACTCAGGGCGGTGGTGAATGGCAACTGCCCAAAGCAGCAGCACAGCTCTTCCAGTGCCAAAACAACTCCACCTGCCTCATTCACTTCACATACCATCAGCTGTGCTAGCAGCTATCTAGGAAACCCTGTTTGGTCACTTCCGGTCCAATGCCCATTGAGCCCAGTGGGATGGAATCAAGCAGGTTGAGCACCCACACTAAACTCACATGGAGCACCTCACTCAAGGCGCTCAAAACTCCACAGCCAAACACAAGTTCAGCGCCCAAGCCATTTCCCGCTGCCATGGAAACCAAGTGCTCTGGCACCACATATGTCTGAAAGTGGATATGACACCTAGGGAACTCAGGGCGGTGGTGAATGGCAACTGCCCAAAGCAGCAGCACAGCTCTTCCAGTGCCAAAACAACTCCACCTGCCTCATTCACTTCACATACCATCAGCTGTGCTAGCTGCTATCTAGGAAACCCTGTTTGGTCACTTCCGGTCCAATGTCCATTGAGCCCAGTGGGATGGAATCAAGCAGGTTGAGCACCCACACTAAACTCACATGGAGCTCCTCACTCAAAGCGTTCAAAACTCCACAGCCAAACACAAGTTCAGCGCCCAAGCCATTTCCTGGTGCCGTGGAAACCAAGTGCTCTGGCACCACATATGTCTGAAAGTGGCTATGACACCTAGGGAACTCAGGGCGATGGTGAATTGCAACTGCCCAAAGCAGCAGCACAGCTCTTCCAGTGCCAAAACAACTCCACCTCAGTCATTCACTTCACATACCATCAGCTGTGCTAGCAGCTATCTAGGAAACCCTGTTTGGTCACTTCCGGTCCAATGCCCATTGAGCCCAGTGGGATGGAATCAAGCAGGTTGAGCACCCACATTAAACTCACATGGAGCTCCTCACTCAAGGCGCTCAAAACTCCATAGACAAACACAAGTTCAGCGCCCAAGCCATTTCCCGCTGCCATGGAAACCAAGTGCTCTGGCACCACATATGTCTGAAAGTGGCTATGACACCTAGGGAACTCAGGGCGGTGGTGAATGGCAACTGCCCAAAGCAGCAGCACAGCTCTTCCAGTGCCAAAACAACTCCACCTGCCTCATTCACTTCACATACCATCAGCTGTGCTAGCTGCTATCTAGCAAACCCTGTTTGGTCACTTCCGGTCCAATGTCCATTGAGCCCAGTGGGATGGAATCAAGCAGGTTGAGCACCCACACTAAACTCACATGGAGCTCCTCACTCAAGGCGCTCAAAACTCCACAGCCAAACACAAGTTCAGCCCAGAAGCAATTTCCTGGTGCCGTGGAAACCAAGTGCTCTGGCAGCACATATGTCTGAAAGTGGCTATGACACCTAGGGAACTCAGGGCGGTGGTGAATGGCAACTGCCCGAAGCAGCAGCACAGCTCTTCCAGTGCCCAAACAACTCCACCTGCCTCATTCACTTCACATACCATCAGCTGTGCTAGCTGCTATCTAGCAAACGCTGTTTGGTCACTTCCGGTCCAATGCCCATTGAGCCCAGTGGGATGGAATCAAGCAGGTTGAGCACCCACACTAAACTCACATGGAGCTCCTCACTCAAGGCACTCAAAACTCCACAGCCAAACACAAGTTCAGCGCCCAAGCCATTTCCCGCTGCCATGGAAACCAAGTGCTCTGGCACCACATATGTCTGAAAGTGGATATGACACCTAGGGAACTCAGGGCGGTGGTGAATGGCAACTGCCCAAAGCAGCAGCACAGCTCTTCCAGTGCCAAAACAACTCCACCTGCCTCATGAACTTCACATACCATCAGCTGTGCTAGCTGCTATCTAGCAAACACTGTTTGGTCACTTCCGGTCCAATGCCCATTGAGCCCAGTGGGATGGAATCAAGCAGGTTGAGCACCCACACTAAACTCACATGGAGCTCCTCACTCAAGGCGCTCAAAACTCCACAGCCAAGCACAAGTTCAGCGCCCAAGCCATTTCCCGCTCCCATGGAAACCAAGTGCTCTGGCACCACATATGTCTGAAAGTGGATATGACACCTAGGGAACTCAGGGCGATGGTGAATTGCAACTGCCCGAAGCAGCAGCACAGCTCTTCCAGTGCCAAAACAACTCCACCTCAGTCATTCACTTCACATACCATCAGCTGTGCTAGCAGCTATCTAGGAAACCCTGTTTGGTCACTTCCGGTCCAATGCCCATTGAGCCCAGTGGGATGGAATCAAGCAGGTTGAGCACCCACACTAAACTCACATGGAGCTCCTCACTCAACGCGCTCAAAACTCCACAGCCAAACACAAGTTCAGCGCCCACGCCATTTCACGGCGCCATGGAAACCAAGTGCTCTGGCACCACATATGTCTGAAAGTGGATATGACACCTAGGGAACTCAAGACGGTGGTGAATGGCAACTGGCCAAAGCAGCAGCACAGCTCTTCCAGTGCCAAAACAACTCCACCTGCCTCATTCACTTCACATACCATCAGCTGTACTAGCAGGTATCTGGGAAACCCTGTTTGGTCACTTCCGGTCCAATGCCCATTGAGCCCAGTGGGATGGAATCAAGCAGGTTGAGCACCCACACTAAACTCACATGGAGATCCTCACTCAAGGCGCTCAAAACTCCACAGCCAAACACAAGTTCAGCGCCCAAGCCATTTCCCGCTGCCATGGAAACCAAGTGCTCTGGCACCACATATGTCTGACAGTGGCTATGACACCTAGGGAACTCAGGGCGATGGTGAATTGCAACTGCCCGAAGCAGCAGCACAGATCTTCCAGTGCCAAAACAACTCCACCTCAGTCATTCACTTCACATACCATCAGCTGTGCTAGCACCTATCAAGGAAACCCTGTTTGGTCACTTCCGGTCCAATGCCCATTGAGCCCAGTGGGATGGAATCAAGCAGGTTGAGCACCCACACTAAACTCACATGGAGCTCCTCACTCAACGCGCTCAAAACTCCATAGACAAACACAAGTTCAGCGCCCAAGCCATTTCCCGCTGCCATGGAAACCAAGTGCTCTGGCAACACATATGTCTGAAAGTGGCTATGAAACAAAGGGAACTCAGGGCGGTGGTGAATGGCAACTGCCCGAAGCAGCAGCACAGCTCTTCCAGTGCCAAAACAACTCCACCTGCCTCATTCACTTCACATACCATCAGCTGTGCTAGCTGCTATCTAGGAAAACCTGTTTGGTCACTTCCGGTCCAATGTCCATTGAGCCCAGTGGGATGGAATCAAGCAGGTTGAGCACCCACACTAAACTCACATGGAGCTCCTCACTCAAGGCGCTCAAAACCTGCACAGCCAAACACAAGTTCAGCGCCCAAGCCATTTCCTGGTGCCATGGAAACCAAGTGCTCTGGCACCACATATGTCTGAAAGTGGATATGACACCTAGGGAACTCAAGACGGTGGTGAATGGCAACTGGCCAAAGCAGCAGCACAGCTCTTCCAGTGCCAAAACAACTCCACCTGCCGCATTCACTTCAGATACCATCAGCTGTACTAGCAGCTATCTGGGAAACCCTGTTTGGTCACTTCCGGTCCAATGCCCATTGAGCCCAGTGGGATGGAATCAAGCAGGTTGAGCACCCACACTAAACTCACATGGAGCTCCTCACTCAAGGCGCTCAAAACTCCACAGCCAAACACAAGTTCAGCACCCAAGCCATTTCCCGCTGCCATGGAAACCAAGTGCTCTGGCACCACATATGTCTGAAAGTGGCTATGACACCTAGGGAACTCAGGGCGATGGTGAATTGCAACTGCCCGAAGCAGCAGCACAGCTCTTCCAGTGCCAAAACAACTCCACCTGCCTCATGAACTTCACATACCATCAGCTGTGCTAGCACCTATCTAGGAAACCCTGTTTGGTCACTTCCGGTCCAATGCCCATTGAGCCCAGTGGGATGGAATCAAGCAGGTTGAGCACCCACACTAAACTCACATGGAGATCCTCACTCAAGGCGCTCAAAACTCCACAGCCAAACACAAGTTCAGCGCCCAAGCCATTTCCCGCTGCCATGGAAACCAAGTGCTCTGGCACCACATATGTCTGAAAGTGGATATGACACCTAGGGAACTCAGGACGATGGTGAATGGCAACTGCCCGAAGCAGCAGCACAGCTCTTCCAGTGCCAAAACAACTCCACCTCAGCCATGAACTTCACATACCATCAGCTGTGCTAGCAGCTATCTAGGAAACCCTGTTTGGTCACTTCCGGTCCAATGCCCATTGAGCCCAGTGGGATGGAATCAAGCAGGTTGAGCACCCACACTAAACTAACATGCACCTCCTCACTCAAGGCGCTCAAAACTCCACAGCCAAACACAAGTTCAGCCCAGAAGCAATTTCCTGGTGCCGTGGAAACCAAGTGCTCTGGCAGCACATATGTCTGAAAGTGGCTATGACACCTAGGGAACTCAGGGCGGTGGTGAATGGCAACTGCCCGAAGCAGCAGCACAGCTCTTCCAGTGCCAAAACAACTCCACCTGCCTCATTCACTTCACATACCATCAACTGTGTTAGCTGCTATCTAGGAAACCCTGTTTGGTCACTTCCGGTCCAATGCCCATTGAGCCCAGTGGGATGGAATCAAGCAGGTTGAGAACCCACACTAAACTCACATGCAGCTCCTCACTCAAGGTGCTCAAAACTCCACAGCCAAACACAAGTTCAGCGCCCAAGCCATTTCCCGCTGCCATGGAAACCAAGTGCTCTGGCACCACATATGTCTGAAAGTGGATATGACACCTAGGGAACTCAGGGCGGTGGTGAATGGCAACTGCCCAAAGCAGCAGCACAGCTCTTCCAGTGCCAAAACAACTCCACCTGCCTCATGAACTTCACATACCATCAGCTGTGCTAGCAGCTATCTAGCAAACCCTGTTTGGTCACTTCCGGTCCAATGCCCATTGAGCCCAGTGGGATGGAATCAAGCAGGTTGAGCACCCACACTAAACTCACATGGAGCTCCTCACTCAAAGCGCTCAAAACTCCACAGCCAAACACAAGTTCAGCGCCCACGCCATTTCACGGTTCCATGGAAACCAAGTGCTCTGGCACCACATATGTCTGAAAGTGGATATGACACCTAGGGAACTCAGGGCGGTGGTGAATGGCAACTGCCCGAAGCAGCAGCACAGCTCTTCCAGTGCCAAAACAACTCCACCTGCCTCATTCACTTCACATACCATCAGCTGTGCTAGCTGCTATCTACGAAACCCTGTTTGGTCACTTCCGGTCCAATGCCCATTGAGCCCAGTGGGATGGAATCAAGCAGGTTGAGCACCCACACTAAACTCACATGGAGCTCCTCACTCAAGGCACTCAAAACTCCACAGCCAAACACAAGTTCAGCGCCCAAGCCATTTCCCGCTGCCATGGAAACCAAGTGCTCTGGCACCACATATGTCTGAAAGTGGATATGACACCTAGGGAACTCAGGGCGGTGGTGAATGGCAACTGCACAAAGCAGCAGCACAGCTCTTCCAGTGCCAAAACAACTCCACCTGCCTCATGAACTTCACATACCATCAGCTGTGCTAGCTGCTATCTAGCAAACGCTGTTTGGTCACTTCCGGTCCAATGCCCATTGAGCCCAGTGGGATGGAATCAAGCAGGTTGAGCACCCACACTAAACTCACATGGAGCTCCTCACTCAAGGCGCTCAAAACTCCACAGCCAAGCACAAGTTCAGCGCCCAAGCCATTTCCCGCTGCCATGGAAACCAAGTGCTCTGGCACCACATATGTCTGAAAGTGGCTATGACACCTAGGGAACTCAGGGCGATGGTGAATTGCAACTGCCCGAAGCAGCAGCACAGCTCTTCCAGTGCCAAAACAACTCCACCTCAGTCATTCACTTCACATACCATCAGCTGTGCTAGCAGCTATCTAGGAAACCCTGTTTGGTCACTTCCGGTCCAATGCCCATTGAGCCCAGTGGGATGGAATCAAGCAGGTTGAGCACCCACACTAAACTCACATGGAGCTCCTCACTCAACGCGCTCAAAACTCCACAGCCAAACACAAGTTCAGCGCCCACGCCATTTCACGGCGCCATGGAAACCAAGTGCTCTGGCACCACATATGTCTGAAAGTGGATATGACACCTAGGGAACTCAAGACGGTGGTGAATGGCAACTGCCCAAAGCAGCAGCACAGCTCTTCCAGTGCCAAAACAACTCCACCTGCCGCATTCACTTCACATACCATCAGCTGTACTAGCAGGTATCTGGGAAACCCTGTTTGGTCACTTCCGGTCCAATGCCCATTGAGCCCAGTGGGATGGAATCAAGCAGGTTGAGCACCCACACTAAACTCACATGGAGATCCTCACTCAAGGCGCTCAAAACTCCACAGCCAAACACAAGTTCAGCGCCCAAGCCATTTCCCGCTGCCATGGAAACCAAGTGCTCTGGCACCACATATGTCTGAAAGTGGCTATGACACCTAGGGAACTCAGGGCGATGGTGAATTGCAACTGCCCGAAGCAGCAGCACAGATCTTCCAGTGCCAAAACAACTCCACCTCAGTCATTCACTTCACATACCATCAGCTGTGCTAGCACCTATCTAGGAAACCCTGTTTGGTCACTTCCGGTCCAATGCCCATTGAGCCCAGTGGGATGGAATCAAGCAGGTTGAGCACCCACACTAAACTCACATGGAGCTCCTCACTCAACGCGCTCAAAACTCCATAGACAAACACAAGTTCAGCGCCCAAGCCATTTCCCGCTGCCATGGAAACCAAGTGCTCTGGCAACACATATGTCTGAAAGTGGCTATGAAACAAAGGGAACTCAGGGCGGTGGTGAATGGCAACTGCCCGAAGCAGCAGCACAGCTCTTCCAGTGCCAAAACAACTCCACCTGCCTCATTCACTTCACATACCATCAGCTGTGCTAGCTGCTATCTAGGAAAACCTGTTTGGTCACTTCCGGTCCAATGTCCATTGAGCCCAGTGGGATGGAATCAAGCAGGTTGAGCACCCACACTAAACTCACATGGAGCTAATCACTCAAAGCGCTCAAAACTCCACAGCCAAACACAAGTTCAGCGCCCACGCCATTTCCTGGTGCCGTGGAAACCAAGTGCTCTGGCACCACATCTGTCTGAAAGTGGATATGACACCTAGGGAACCCAAGACGGTGGTGAATGGCAACTGGCCAAAGCAGCAGCACAGCTCTTCCAGTGCCAAAACAACTCCACCTGCCGCATTCACTTCAGATACCATCAGCTGTACTAGCAGCTATCTGGGAAACCCTGTTTGGTCACTTCCGGTCCAATGCCCATTGAGCCCAGTGGGATGGAATCAAGCAGGTTGAGCACCCACACTAAACTCACATGGAGCTCCTCACTCAAGGCGCTCAAAACTCCACAGCCAAGCACAAGTTCAGCACCCAAGCCATTTCCCGCTGCCATGGAAACCAAGTGCTCTGGCACCACATATGTCTGAAAGTGGCTATGACACCTAGGGAACTCAGGGCGATGGTGAATTGCAACTGCCCGAAGCAGCAGCACAGCTCTTCCAGTGCCAAAACAACTCCACCTGCCTCATTCACTTCACATACCATCAGCTGTGCTAGCACCTATCTAGGAAACCCTGTTTGGTCACTTCCGGTCCAATGCCCATTGAGCCCAGTGGGATGGAATCAAGCAGGTTGAGCACCCACACTAAACTCACATGGAGCTCCTCACTCAACGCGCTCAAAACTCCACAGCCAAACACAAGTTCAGCCCAGAAGCCATTTCCCGCTGCCATGGAAACCAAGTGCTCTGGCACCACATAGGTCTGAAAGTGGCTATGACACCTAGGGAACTCAGGGCGGTGGTGAATGGCAACTGCCCGAAGCAGCAGCACAGCTCTTCCAGTGCCAAAACAACTCCACCTCAGCCATGAACTTCACATACCATCAGCTGTGCTAGCAGCTATCTAGGAAACCCTGTTTGGTCACTTCCGGTCCAATGCCCATTGAGCCCAGTGGCATGGAATCAAGCAGGTTGAGCACCCACACTAAACTAACATGCACCTCCTCACTCAAGGCGCTCAAAACTCCACAGCCAAACACAAGTTCAGCCCAGAAGCAATTTCCTGGTGCCGTGGAAACCAAGTGCTCTGGCACCACATCTGTCTGAAAGTGGATATGACACCTAGGGAACCCAAGACGGTGGTGAATGGCAACTGGCCAAAGCAGCAGCACAGCTCTTCCAGTGCCAAAACAACTCCACCTGCTGCATTCACTTCAGATACCATCAGCTGTACTAGCAGCTATCTGGGAAACCCTGTTTGGTCACTTCCGGTCCAATGCCCATTGAGCCCAGTGGGATGGAATCAAGCAGGTTGAGCACCCACACTAAACTCACATGGAGCTCCTCACTCAAGGCGCTCAAAACTCCACAGCCAAGCACAAGTTCAGCACCCAAGCCATTTCCCGCTGCCATGGAAACCAAGTGCTCTGGCACCACATATGTCTGAAAGTGGCTATGACACCTAGGGAACTCAGGGCGATGGTGAATTGCAACTGCCCGAAGCAGCAGCACAGCTCTTCCAGTGCCAAAACAACTCCACCTGCCTCATTCACTTCACATACCATCAGCTGTGCTAGCACCTATCTAGGAAACCCTGTTTGGTCACTTCCGGTCCAATGCCCATTGAGCCCAGTGGGATGGAATCAAGCAGGTTGAGCACCCACACTAAACTCACATGGAGCTCCTCACTCAACGCGCTCAAAACTCCACAGCCAAACACAAGTTCAGCCCAGAAGCCATTTCCCGCTGCCATGGAAACCAAGTGCTCTGGCACCACATATGTCTGAAAGTGGATATGACACCTAGGGAACTCAGGACGATGGTGAATGGCAACTGCCCGAAGCAGCAGCACAGCTCTTCCAGTGCCAAAACAACTCCACCTCAGCCATGAACTTCACATACCATCAGCTGTGCTAGCAGCTATCTAGGAAACCCTGTTTGGTCACTTCCGGTCCAATGCCCATTGAGCCCAGTGGCATGGAATCAAGCAGGTTGAGCACCCACACTAAACTAACATGCACCTCCTCACTCAAGGCGCTCAAAACTCCACAGCCAAACACAAGTTCAGCCCAGAAGCAATTTCCTGGTGCCGTGGAAACCAAGTGCTCTGGCACCACATATGTCTGAAAGTGGCTATGACACCTAGGGAACTCAGGGCGGTGGTGAATGGCAACTGCCCGAAGCAGCAGCACAGCTCTTCCAGTGCCAAAACAACTCCACCTGCCTCATTCACTTCACATACCATCAACTGTGTTAGCTGCTATCTAGGAAACCCTGTTTGGTCACTTCCGGTCCAATGCCCATTGAGCCCAGTGGGATGGAATCAAGCAGGTTGAGCACCCACACTAAACTCACATGGAGCTCCTCACTCAAGGCGCTCAAAACTCCACAGCCAAACACAAGTTCAGCGCCCAAGCCATTTCCCGCTGCCATGGAAACCAAGTGCTCTGGCACCACATATGTCTGAAAGTGGATATGACACCTAGGGAACTCAGGGCGGTGGTGAACGGCAACTGCCCAAAGCAGCAGCAGAGCTCTTCCAGTGCCAAAACAACTCCACCTGCCTCATGAACTTCACATACCATCAGCTGTGCTAGCAGCTATCTAGCAAACCCTGTTTGGTCACTTCCGGTCCAATGCCCATTGAGCCCAGTGGGATGGAATCAAGCAGGTTGAGCACCCACACTAAACTCACATGGAGCTCCTCACTCAAAGCGCTCAAAACTCCACAGCCAAACACAAGTTCAGCGCCCACGCCATTTCACGGTGCCATGGAAACCAAGTGCTCTGGCACCACATATGTCTGAAAGTGGATATGACACCTAGGGAACTCAAGACGGTGGTGAATGGCAACTGGCCAAAGCAGCAGCACAGCTCTTCCAGTGCCAGAACAACTCCACCTGCCGCATTCACTTCACATACCATCAGCTGTACTAGCAGCTATCTGGGAAACTCTGTTTGGTCACTTCCGGTCCAATGCCCATTGAGCCCAGTGGGATGGAATCAAGCAGGTTGAGCACCCACACTAAAGTAACATGCACCTCCTCACTCAAGGCGCTCAAAACTCCACAGCCAAACACAAGTTCAGCGCCCAAGCCATTTCCCGCTGCCATGACAAGTTCAGCGCACAAGCCATTTCGCGCTACCATGAAAACCAAGTGCTCTGGCACCACATATGTCTGAAGGTGGATATGACACCTAGGGAACTCAGGGCGATGGTGAATGGCAACTGCCCGAAGCACAAGCAGCACAGCTCTTCCAGTGCCAAAACAACTCCACCTGCCTCATTCACTTCACATACCATCAGCTGTGCTAGCAGCTATCTAGGAAACCCTGTTTGGTCACTTCCGGTCCAATGTCCATTGAGCCCAGTGGGATGGAATCAAGCAGGTTGAGCACCCACACTAAACTCACATGGAGCTCCTCACTCAAGGCGCTCAAAACTCCACAGCCAAACACAAGTTCAGCGCCCAAGCCATTTCCCGCTGCCATGGAAACCAAGTGCTCTGGCACCACATATGTCTGAAAGTGGATATGACACCTAGGGAACTCAGGGCGGTGGTGAATGGCAACTGCCCAAAGCAGCAGCACAGCTCTTCCAGTGCCAAAACAACTCCACCTGCCTCATTCACTTCACATACCATCAGCTGTGCTAGCAGCTATCTAGCAAACCCTGTTTGGTCACTTCAGGTCCAATGCCCATTGAGCCCAGTGGGATGGAATCAAGCAGGTTGAGCACCCACACTAAACTCACATGGAGCTCCTCACTCAAGGCGCTCAAAACTCCACAGCCAAACACAAGTTCAGCGCCCACGCCATTTCACGGCGCCATGGAAACCAAGTGCTCTGGCACCACATATGTCTGAAAGTGGATATGACACCTAGGGAACTCAGGGCGATGGTGAATGGCAACTGGCCAAAGCAGCAGCACAGCTCTTCCAGTGCCAAAACAACTCCACCTGCCGCATTCACTTCACATACCATCAGCTGTACTAGCAGCTATCTGGGAAACCCTGTTTGGTCACTTCCGGTCCAATGCCCATTGAGCCCAGTGGGATGGAATCAAGCAGGTTGAGCACCCACACTAAACTCACATGGAGATCCTCACTCAAGGCGCTCAAAACTCCACAGCCAAACACAAGTTCAGCGCCCAAGCCATTTCCCGCTGCCATGGAAACCAAGTGCTCTGGCACCACATATGTCTGAAAGTGGCTATGACACCTAGGGAACTCAGGGCGGTGGTGAATGGCAACTGCCCGAAACAGAAGCAGCACAGCTCTTCCAGTGCCAAAACAACTCCACCTCAGTCATGAACTTCACATACCATCAGCTGTGCTAGCAGCTATCTAGGAAACCCTGTTTGGTCACTTCCGGTCTAATGCACATTGAGCCCAGTGGGATGGTTTTAAGCAGGTTGTTCACCCACACTAAACTAACATGGAGCTCCTCACTCAAGGCGCTCAAAACTCCACAGCCAAACACAAGTTCAGCGCCCAAGCCATTTCCCGCTGCCATGGAAACCAAGTGCTCTGGCACCACATATGTCTGAGAGTGGATATGACACCTAGGGAACTCAGGGCGGTGGTGAATGGCAACTGCCCGAAGAAGCAGCACAGCTCTTCCAGTGCCAAAACAACTCCACCTGCCTCATGAACTTCACATACCATCAGCTGTGCTAGCAGCTATCTGGGAAACCCTGTTTGGTCACTTCCGGTCCAATGCCCATTGAGCCCAGTGGGATGGAATCAAGCAGGTTGAGCACCCACACTAAACTAACATGCACCTCCTCACTCAAGGCGCTCAAAACTCCACAGCCAAACACAAGTTCAGCGCCCAAGCCATTTCCCGCTGCCATGGAAACCAAGTGCTCTGGCACCACATATGTCTGAAAGTGGATATGACACCTAGGGAACTCAGGGCAGTGGTGAATGGCAACTGCCCGAAGCAGCAGCACAGATCTTCCAGTGCCAAAACAACTCCACCTGCCTCATGAACTTCACATACCATCAGCTGTACTAGCAGCTATCTAGGAAACCCTGTTTGGTCACTTCCGGTCCAATGCCCATTGAGCCCAGTGGGATGGAATCAAGAAGGTTGAGCACCCACAGTAAACTCACATGGAGCTCCTCACTCAAGGCGCTCAAAACTCCACAGCCAAACACAAGTTCAGCGCCCAAGTCATTTCCCGCTGCCATGGAAACCAAGCGCTCTGGCACCACATATGTCTGAAAGTGGATATGACACCTAGGGAACTCAGGGCGATGCTGAATGGCAACTGCCCGAAGGAGAAGCAGCACAGCTCTTCCAGTGCCAAAACAACTGCACCTGCCTCATTCACTTCACATACCATCAGCTGTGCTAGCAGCTATCTAGGAAACCCTGTTTGGTCACTTCCGGTCCAATGCCCATTGAGCCCAGTGGGATGGAATCAAGCAGGTTGAGCACCCACACTAAACTCACATGGAGCTCCTCACTCAAGGCGCTCAAAACTCCACAGCCAAACACAAGTTCAGCGCCCAAGCCATTTCCCGCTGCCATGACAAGTTCAGCGCCCAAGCCATTTCCCGCTGCCATGGAAACCAAGTGCTCTGGCACCACATATGTCTGAAAGTGGATATGACACCTAGGGAACTCAGGGCGATGGTGAATGGCAACTGCCCGAAACAGAAGCAGCACAGCTCTTTCAGTGCCCAAACAACTCCACCTGCCTCATTCACTTCACATACCATCAGCTGTGCTAGCAGCTATCTAGGAAACCCTGTTTGGTCACTTCCGGTCCAATGTCCATTGAGTCCAGTGGGATAGAATCAAGCAGGTTGAGCACCGACACTAAACTCACATGGAGCTCCTCACTCAAGGCGCTCAAAACTCCACAGCCAAACACAAGTTCAGTGCCCAAGCCATTTCCCGCTGCCATGGAAACCAAGTGCTCTGGCACCACATATGTCTGAAAGTGGATATGACACCTAGGGAACTCAGGGCGATGGTGAATGGCAACTGCCCGAAGCAGAAGCAGCACAGCTCTTCCAGTGCCAAAACAACTCCACCTGCCTCATGAACTTCACATACCATCAGCTGTGCTAGCAGCTATCTGGGAAACCCTGTTTGGTCACTTCCGGTCCAATGCCCATTGAGCCCAGTGGGATGGAATCAAGCAGGTTGAGCACCCACACTAAACTAACATGCAACTCCTCACTCAAGGCGCTAAAAACTCCACAGCCAAACACAAGTTCAGCGCCCAAGCCATTTCCCGCTGCCATGGAAACCAAGTGCTCTGGCACCACATATGTCTGAAAGTGGATATGACACCTAGGGAACTCAGGGCGGTGGTGAATGGCAACTGCCCGAAGCAGCAGCACAGATCTTCCAGTGCCAAAACAACTCCACCTGCCTCATGAACTTCACATACCATCAGCTGTGCTAGCAGCTATCTAGGAAACCCTGTTTGGTCACTTCCGGTCCAATGCCCATTGAGCCCAGTGGGATGGAATCAAGAAGGTTGAGCACCCACAGTAAACTCACATGGAGCTCCTCACTCAAGGCGCTCAAAACTCCACAGCCAAACACAAGTTCAGCGCCCAAGTCATTTCCCGCTGCCATGGAAACCAAGCGCTCTGGCACCACATATGTCTGAAAGTGGATATGACACCTAGGGAACTCAGGGCGATGCTGAATGGCAACTGCCCGAAGGAGAAGCAGCACAGCTCTTCCAGTGCCAAAACAACTGCACCTGCCTCATTCACTTCACATACCATCAGCTGTGCTAGCAGCTATCTAGGAAACCCTGTTTGGTCACTTCCGGTCCAATGCCCATTGAGCCCAGTGGGATGGAATCAAGCAGGTTGAGCACCCACACTAAACTCACATGGAGCTCCTCACTCAAGGCGCTCAAAACTCCACAGCCAAACACAAGTTCAGCGCCCAAGCCATTTCCCGCTGCCATGGAAACCAAGTGCTCTGGCACCACATATGTCTGAAAGTGGATATGACACCTAGGGAGTCACGGCGGTGGTGAATGGCAACTGCCCGAAGCAGAAGCAGCACAGCTCTTCCAGTGCCAAAACAACTCCACCTGCCTCATTCACTTCACATGCCATTAGCTGTGCTAGCAGCTATCTAGGAAATCCTGTTTGGTCACTTCCGGTCCAATGCCAATTCAGCCCAGTGGCATGGAATCAAGCAGGTTGAGCACCCACACTAAACTCACATGTAGCTCCTCACTCAGGGCCGCTCAAAACTCCACAGCCAAACACAAGTTCAGGGCCCAAACCATTTCCCGCTCCCATGGAAACCAAGTGCTCTGGCACCACATATGTCTGAAAGTGGATATGACACCTAGGGAACTCAGGGCGATGGTGAATGGCAACTGCCCGAAGCAGCAGCACAGCTCTTCCAGTGCCAAAACAACTCCACCTCAGTCATGAACTTCACATACCATCAGCTGTGCTAGCAGCTATCTAGGAAACCCTGTTTTGTCACTTCCGGACCAATGTCCATTGAGCCCAGTGGGATGGAATCAAGCAGGTTGAGCACCCACACTAAACTCACATGGAGCTCCTCACTCAAGGCGCTCAAAACCTGCACAGACAAACACAAGTTCAGCGCCCAAGCCATTTCCCGCTGCCATGGAAACCAAGTGCTCTGGCACCACATATGTCTGAAAGTGGATATGACACCTAGGGAACTCAGGGCGATGGTGAATGGCAACTGCCCGAAGCAGCAGCACAGCTCTTCCAGTGCCAAAACAACTCCACCTGCCTCATTCACTTCACATACCATCAGCTGTGCTAGCAGCTATCTAGGAAACCCTGTTTGGTCACTTCCGGTCCAATGCCCATTGAGCCCAGTGGGATGGAATCAAGCAGGTTGAGCACCCACACTAAACTCACATGGAGCTCCTCACTCAAGGCGCTCAAAACTCCACAGCCAAACACAAGTTCAGCGCCCAAGCCATTTCCCGCTGCCATGGAAACCAAGTGCTCTGGCACCACATATGTCTGAAAGTGGATATGACACCTAGGGAGTCACGGCGGTGGTGAATGGCAACTGCCCGAAGCAGCAGCACAGATCTTCCAGTGCCAAAACAACTCCACCTCAGTCATGAACTTCACATACCATCAGCTGTGCTAGCAGCTATCTAGGAAACCCTGTTTGGTCACTTCCGGTCCAATGTCCATTGAGTCCAGTGGGATAGAATCAAGCAGGTTGAGCACCCACACTAAACTCACATGGAGCTCCTCACTCAAGGCGCTCAAAACTCCACAGCCAAACACAAGTTCAGCGCCCAAGCCATTTCACGGCGCCATGGAAACCAAGTGCTCTGGCACCACATATGTCTGAAAGTGGCTATGACACCTAGGGAACTCAGGGCGGTGGTGAATGGCAACTGCCCGAAGCAGCAGCACAGCTCTTCCAGTGCCAAAACAACTCCACCTGCCTCATGAACTTCACATACCATCAGCTGTGCTAGCAGCTATCTAGGAAACCCTGTTGGGTCACTTCCGGTCCAATGCCCATTTTGCCCAGTGGGATGGAATCAAGCAGGTTGAGCACCCACAATAAACTCACATGGAGCTCCTCACTCAAGGCTCTCAAATCCTGCACAGACAAACACAAGTTCAGCGCACAAGCCATTTCCCGCTGCCATGGAAACCAAGTGCTCTGGCACCACATATGTCTGAAAGTGGATATGACACCTAGGGAACTCAGGGCGATGGTGAATGGCAACTGCCCGAAGCAGCAGCACAGCTCTTCCAGTGCCAAAACAACTCCACCTGCCTCATTCATTTCACATACCATCAGCTGTGCTAGCAGCTATCTAGGAAACCCTGTTTGGTCACTTCTGGTCCAATGTCCATTGAGTCCAGTGAGAGAGAATCAAGCAGGTTGAGCACCCACACTAAACTCACATGGAGCTCCTCACTCAAGGCGCTCAAAACTCCACAGCCAAACACAAGTTCAGCGCCCAAGCCATTTCCCGCTGCCATGGAAACCAAGTGCTCTGGCACCACATATGTCTGAAAGTGGATATGACACCTAGGGAACTCAGGGCGGTGGTGAATGGCAACTGCCCGAAGCAGCAGCACAGCTCTTCCAGTGCCAAAACAACTCCACCTGCCTCATTCACTTCACATACCATCAGCTGTGCTAGCAGCTATCTAGGAAACCCTGTTTGGTCACTTCCGGTCCAATGCCCATTGAGCCCAGTGGGATGGAATCAAGCAGGTTGAGCACCCACACTAAACTAACATAGAGCTCCTCACTCAAGGCGCTCAAAACTCCACAGCCAAACACAAGTTCAGCGCCCAAGCCATTTCCCGCTGCCATGGAAACCAAGTGCTCTGGCACCACATATGTCTGAAAGTGGATATGACACCTAGGGAACTCAGGGCGGTGGTGAATGGCAACTGCCCGAAGCAGCAGCACAACTCTTCCAGTGCCAAAACAACTCCACCTCAGTCATGCACTTCACATACCATCAGCTGTGCTAGCAGCTATCTAGGAAACCCTGTTTTGTCACTTCCGGTCCAATGTCCATTGAGCCCAGTGGGATGGAATCAAGCAGGTTGAGCACCCACACTAAACTCACATGGAGCTCCTCACTCAAGGCGCTCAAAACCTGCACAGACAAACACAAGTTCAGCACCCAAGCCATTTCCCGCTGCCATGGAAACCAAGTGCTCTGGCACCACATATGTCTGAAAGTGGATATGACACCTAGGGAACTCAGGGCGGTGGTGAATGGCAACTGCCCGAAGCAGCAGCACAGATCTTCCAGTGCCAAAACAACTCCACCTGCCTCATTCACTTCACATACCATCAGCTGTGCTAGCAGCTATCTAGGAAACCCTGTTTGGTCACTTCCGGTCCAATGCCCATTGAGCCCAGTGGGATGGAATCAAGCAGGTTGAGCACCCACACTAAACTACCATGGAGCTCCTCACTCAAGGCGCTCAAAACTCCACAGCCAAACACAAGTTCAGCGCCCAAGCCATTTCCCGCTGCCATGGAAACCAAGTGCTCTGGCACCACATATGTCTGAAAGTGGATATGACACCTAGGGAGTCACGGCGGTGGTGAATGGCAACTGCCCGAAGCAGCAGCACAGCTCTTCCAGTGCCAAAACAACTCCACCTCAGTCATGAACTTCACATACCATCAGCTGTGCTAGCAGCTATCTAGGAAACCCTGTTTGGTCACTTCCGGTCCAATGTCCATTGAGTCCAGTGGGATAGAATCAAGCAGGTTGAGCACCCACACTAAACTCACATGGAGCTCCTCACTCAAGGCGCTCAAAACTCCACAGCCAAACACAAGTTCAGCGCCCAAGCCATTTCCCGCTGCCATGGAAACCAAGTGCTCTGGCACCACATATGTCTGAGAGTGGATATGACACCTAGGGAACTCAGGGCGGTGGTGAATGGCAACTGCCCGAAGCAGCAGCACAGCTCTTCCAGTGCCAAAACAACTCCACCTGCCTCATGAACTTCACATACCATCAGCTGTGCTAGCAGCTATCTAGGAAACCTTGTTTGGTCACTTCCGGTCCAATGCCCATTGAGCCCAGTGGGATGGAATCAAGCAGGTTGAGCACCCACACTAAACTCACATGGAGATCCTCACTCAAGGCGCTCAAAACTCCACAGCCAAGCACAAGTTCAGCGCCCAAGCCATTTCCCGCTGCCATGGAAACCAAGTGCTCTGGCACCACATATTTCTGAAAGTGGCTATGACACCTAGGGAACTCAGGGCGATGGTGAATTGCAACTGCCCGAAGCAGCAGCACAGCTCTTCCAGTGCCAAAACAACTCCACCTCAGTCATTCACTTCACATAACATCAGCTGTGCTAGCACCAATCTAGGAAACCCTGTTTGGTCACTTCCGGTCCAATGCCCATTGAGCCCAGTGGGATGGAATCAAGCAGGTTGAGCACCCACACTAAACTCACATGGAGCTCCTCACTCAACGCGCTCAAAACTCCACAGCCATACACAAGTTCAGCGCCCACGCCATTTCACGGCGCCATGGAAACCAAGTGCTCTGGCACCACATATGTCTGAAAGTGGCTATGACACCTAGGGAACTCAGGGCGGTGGTGAATGGCAACTGCCCGAAGCAGCAGCACAGCTCTTCCAGTGCCAAAACAACTCCACCTGCGTCATTCACTTCACATACCATCAGCTGTGCTAGCAGCTATCTAGGAAACCCTGTTTGGTCACTTCTGGTCCAATGCCCATTGAGCCCAGTGGGATGGAATCAAGCAGGTTGAGCACCCACACTAAACTAACATGGAGCTCCTCACTCAAAGCGCTCAAAACTGCACAGCCAAACACAAGTTCAGCACCCAAGCCATTTCCCGCTGCCATGGAAACCAAGTGCTCTGGCACCACATATGTCTGAAAGTGGATATGAAACCTAGGGAACTCAGGGCGGTGGTGAATTTCAACTGCCCGAAGCAGCAGCACAGCTCTTCCAGTGCCAAAAGCAACTTCACCTGCCTCATTCACTTCACATACCATCAGCTGTGCTAGCAGCTATCTAGGAAACCCTGTTTGGTCACTTCCGGTCCAATGCCCATTGAGCCCAGTGGAATGGAATCAAGCAGGTTGAGCACCCACACTAAAGTAACATGCACCTCCTCACTCAAAGCGCTCAAAACTCCACAGCCAAACACAAGTTCAGCGCCCAAGCCATTTCCCGCTGCCATGACAAGTTCAGCGCACAAGCCATTTCGCGCTACCATGAAAACCAAGTGCTCTGGCACCACATATGTCTGAAGGTGGATATGACACCTAGGGAACTCAGGGCGATGGTGAATGGCAACTGCTCGAAGCAGAAGCAGCACAGCTCTTCCAGTGCCAAAACAACTCCACCTGCCTCATTCACTTCACATACCATCAGCTGTGCTAGCAGCTATCTAGGAAACCCTGTTTGGTCACTTCCGGTCCAATGTCCATTGAGCCCAGTGGGATGGAATCAAGCAGGTTGAGCACCCACACTAAACTCACATGGAGCTCCTCACTCAAGGCGCTCAAAACTCCACAGCCAAACACAAGTTCAGCGCCCAAGCCATTTCCCGCTGCCATGGAAACCAAGTGCTCTGGCACCACATATGTCTGAAAGTGGATATGACACCTAGGGAACTCAGGGCGGTGGTGAATGGCAACTGCCCAAAGCAGCAGCACAGCTCTTCCAGTGCCAAAACAACTCCACCTGCCTCATTCACTTCACATACCATCAGCTGTGCTAGCAGCTATCTAGCAAACCCTGTTTGGTCACTTCAGGTCCAATGCCCATTGAGCCCAGTGGGATGGAATCAAGCAGGTTGAGCACCCACACTAAACTCACATGGAGCTCCTCACTCAAGGCGCTCAAAACTCCACAGCCAAACACAAGTTCAGCGCCCACGCCATTTCACGGCGCCATGGAAACCAAGTGCTCTGGCACCACATATGTCTGAAAGTGGATATGACACCTAGGGAACTCAGGGCGATGGTGAATGGCAACTGGCCAAAGCAGCAGCACAGCTCTTCCAGTGCCAAAACAACTCCACCTGCCGCATTCACTTCACATACCATCAGCTGTACTAGCAGCTATCTGGGAAACCCTGTTTGGTCACTTCCGGTCCAATGCCCATTGAGCCCAGTGGGATGGAATCAAGCAGGTTGAGCACCCACACTAAACTCACATGGAGATCCTCACTCAAGGCGCTCAAAACTCCACAGCCAAACACAAGTTCAGCGCCCAAGCCATTTCCCGCTGCCATGGAAACCAAGTGCTCTGGCACCACATATGTCTGAAAGTGGCTATGACACCTAGGGAACTCAGGGCGGTGGTGAATGGCAACTGCCCGAAACAGAAGCAGCACAGCTCTTCCAGTGCCAAAACAACTCCACCTCAGTCATGAACTTCACATACCATCAGCTGTGCTAGCAGCTATCTGGGAAACCCTGTTTGGTCACTTCCGGTCCAATGCCCATTGAGCCCAGTGGGATGGAATCAAGCAGGTTGAGCACCCACACTAAACTCACATGGAGCTCCTCACTCAAGGCGCTCAAAACTCCACAGCCAAACACAAGTTCAGCGCCCAAGCCATTTCCCGCTGCCATGGAAACCAAGTGCTCTGGCACCACATATGTCTGAAAGTGGATATGACACCTAGGGAACTCAGGGCAGTGGTGAATGGCAACTGCCCGAAGCAGCAGCACAGATCTTCCAGTGCCAAAACAACTCCACCTGCCTCATGAACTTCACATACCATCAGCTGTGCTAGCAGCTATCTAGGAAACCCTGTTTGGTCACTTCCGGTCCAATGCCCATTGAGCCCAGTGGGATGGAATCAAGAAGGTTGAGCACCCACAGTAAACTCACATGGAGCTCCTCACTCAAGGCGCTCAAAACTCCACAGCCAAACACAAGTTCAGCGCCCAAGTCATTTCCCGCTGCCATGGAAACCAAGCGCTCTGGCACCACATATGTCTGAAAGTGGATATGACACCTAGGGAACTCAGGGCGATGCTGAATGGCAACTGCCCGAAGGAGAAGCAGCACAGCTCTTCCAGTGCCAAAACAACTGCACCTGCCTCATTCACTTCACATACCATCAGCTGTGCTAGCAGCTATCTAGGAAACCCTGTTTGGTCACTTCCGGTCCAATGCCCATTGAGCCCAGTGGGATGGAATCAAGCAGGTTGAGCACCCACACTAAACTCACATGGAGCTCCTCACTCAAGGCGCTCAAAACTCCACAGCCAAACACAAGTTCAGCGCCCAAGCCATTTCCCGCTGCCATGACAAGTTCAGCGCCCAAGCCATTTCCCGCTGCCATGGAAACCAAGTGCTCTGGCACCACATATGTCTGAAAGTGGATATGACACCTAGGGAACTCAGGGCGATGGTGAATGGCAACTGCCCGAAACAGAAGCAGCACAGCTCTTTCAGTGCCAAAACAACTCCACCTCAGTGATGAACTTCACATACCATCAGCTGTGCTAGCAGCTATCTAGGAAACCCTGTTTGGTCACTTCCGGTCCAATGTCCATTGAGTCCAGTGGGATAGAATCAAGCAGGTTGAGCACCGACACTAAACTCACATGGAGCTCCTCACTCAAGGCGCTCAAAACTCCACAGCCAAACACAAGTTCAGTGCCCAAGCCATTTCCCGCTGCCATGGAAACCAAGTGCTCTGGCACCACATAGGTCTGAAAGTGGATATGACACCTAGGGAACTCAGGGCGATGGTGAATGGCAACTGCCCGAAGCAGAAGCAGCACAGCTCTTCCAGTGCCAAAACAACTCCACCTGCCTCATGAACTTCACATACCATCAGCTGTGCTAGCAGCTATCTGGGAAACCCTGTTTGGTCACTTCCGGTCCAATGCCCATTGAGCCCAGTGGGATGGAATCAAGCAGGTTGAGCACCCACACTAAACTAACATGCAACTCCTCACTCAAGGCGCTAAAAACTCCACAGCCAAACACAAGTTCAGCGCCCAAGCCATTTCCCGCTGCCATGGAAACCAAGTGCTCTGGCACCACATATGTCTGAAAGTGGATATGACACCTAGGGAACTCAGGGCGGTGGTGAATGGCAACTGCCCGAAGCAGCAGCACAGATCTTCCAGTGCCAAAACAACTCCACCTGCCTCATTCACTTCACATACCATCAGCTGTGCTAGCAGCTATCTAGGAAACCCTGTTTGGTCACTTCCGGTCCAATGCCCATTGAGCCCAGTGGGATGGAATCAAGAAGGTTGAGCACCCACAGTAAACTCACATGGAGCTCCTCACTCAAGGCGCTCAAAACTCCACAGCCAAACACAAGTTCAGCGCCCAAGTCATTTCCCGCTGCCATGGAAACCAAGCGCTCTGGCACCACATATGTCTGAAAGTGGATATGACACCTAGGGAACTCAGGGCGATGCTGAATGGCAACTGCCCGAAGGAGAAGCAGCACAGCTCTTCCAGTGCCAAAACAACTGCACCTGCCTCATTCACTTCACATACCATCAGCTGTGCTAGCAGCTATCTAGGAAACCCTGTTTGGTCACTTCCGGTCCAATGCCCATTGAGCCCAGTGGGATGGAATCAAGCAGGTTGAGCACCCACACTAAACTCACATGGAGCTCCTCACTCAAGGCGCTCAAAACTCCACAGCCAAACACAAGTTCAGCGCCCAAGCCATTTCCCGCTGCCATGACAAGTTCAGCGCCCAAGCCATTTCCCGCTGCCATGGAAACCAAGTGCTCTGGCACCACATATGTCTGAAAGTGGATATGACACCTAGGGAACTCAGGGCGATGGTGAATGGCAACTGCCCGAAACAGAAGCAGCACAGCTCTTTCAGTGCCAAAACAACTCCACCTCAGTGATGAACTTCACATACCATCAGCTGTGCTAGCAGCTATCTAGGAAACCCTGTTTGGTCACTTCCGGTCCAATGTCCATTGAGTCCAGTGGGATAGAATCAAGCAGGTTGAGCACCGACACTAAACTCACATGGAGCTCCTCACTCAAGGCGCTCAAAACTCCACAGCCAAACACAAGTTCAGTGCCCAAGCCATTTCCCGCTGCCATGGAAACCAAGTGCTCTGGCACCACATATGTCTGAAAGTGGATATGACACCTAGGGAACTCAGGGCGGTGGTGAATGGCAACTGCCCGAAGCAGAAGCAGCACAGCTCTTCCAGTGCCAAAACAACTCCACCTGCCTCATTCACTTCACATGCCATTAGCTGTGCTAGCAGCTATCTAGGAAACCCTGTTTGGTCACTTCCGGTCCAATGCCAATTCAGCCCAGTGGCATGGAATCAAGCAGGTTGAGCACCCACACTAAACTCACATGTAGCTCCTCACTCAGGGCCGCTCAAAACTCCACAGCCAAACACAAGTTCAGGGCCCAAACCATTTCCCGCTCCCATGGAAACCAAGTGCTCTGGCACCACATATGTCTGAAAGTGGATATGACACCTAGGGAACTCAGGGCGATGGTGAATGGCAACTGCCCGAAGCAGCAGCACAGCTCTTCCAGTGCCAAAACAACTCCACCTGCCTCATTCATTTCACATACCATCAGCTGTGCTAGCAGCTATCTAGGAAACCCTGTTTGGTCACTTCTGGTCCAATGTCCATTGAGTCCAGTGAGATAGAATCAAGCAGGTTGAGCACCCACACTAAACTCACATGGAGCTCCTCACTCAAGGCGCTCAAAACTCCACAGCCAAACACAAGTTCAGCGCCCAAGCCATTTCCCGCTGCCATGGAAACCAAGTGCTCTGGCACCACATATGTCTGAAAGTGGATATGACACCTAGGGAACTCAGGGCGGTGGTGAATGGCAACTGCCCGAAGCAGCAGCACAGATCTTCCAGTGCCAAAACAACTCCACCTGCCTCATTCACTTCACATACCATCAGCTGTGCTAGCAGCTATCTAGGAAACCCTGTTTGGTCACTTCCGGTCCAATGCCCATTGAGCCCAGTGGGATGGAATCAAGCAGGTTGAGCACCCACACTAAACTAACATAGAGCTCCTCACTCAAGGCGCTCAAAACTCCACAGCCAAACACAAGTTCAGCGCCCAAGCCATTTCCCGCTGCCATGGAAACCAAGTGCTCTGGCACCACATATGTCTGAAAGTGGATATGACACCTAGGGAACTCAGGGCGGTGGTGAATGGCAACTGCCCGAAGCAGCAGCACAACTCTTCCAGTGCCAAAACAACTCCACCTCAGTCATGAACTTCACATACCATCAGCTGTGCTAGCAGCTATCTAGGAAACCCTGTTTTGTCACTTCCGGACCAATGTCCATTGAGCCCAGTGGGATGGAATCAAGCAGGTTGAGCACCCACACTAAACTCACATGGAGCTCCTCACTCAAGGCGCTCAAAACCTGCACAGACAAACACAAGTTCAGCGCCCAAGCCATTTCCCGCTGCCATGGAAACCAAGTGCTCTGGCACCACATATGTCTGAAAGTGGATATGACACCTAGGGAACTCAGGGCGGTGGTGAATGGCAACTGCCCGAAGCAGCAGCACAGATCTTCCAGTGCCAAAACAACTCCACCTGCCTCATTCACTTCACATACCATCAGCTGTGCTAGCAGCTATCTAGGAAACCCTGTTTGGTCACTTCCGGTCCAATGCCCATTGAGCCCAGTGGGATGGAATCAAGCAGGTTGAGCACCCACACTAAACTCACATGGAGCTCCTCACTCAAGGCGCTCAAAACTCCACAGCCAAACACAAGTTCAGCGCCCAAGCCATTTCCCGCTGCCATGGAAACCAAGTGCTCTGGCACCACATATGTCTGAAAGTGGATATGACACCTAGGGAGTCACGGCGGTGGTGAATGGCAGCTGCCCGAAGCAGCAGCACAGATCTTCCAGTGCCAAAACAACTCCACCTCAGTCATGAACTTCACATACCATCAGCTGTGCTAGCAGCTATCTAGGAAACCCTGTTTGGTCACTTCCGGTCCAATGTCCATTGAGTCCAGTGGGATAGAATCAAGCAGGTTGAGCACCCACACTAAACTCACATGGAGCTCCTCACTCAAGGCGCTCAAAACTCCACAGCCAAACACAAGTTCAGCGCCCAAGCCATTTCACGGCGCCATGGAAACCAAGTGCTCTGGCACCACATATGTCTGAAAGTGGCTATGACACCTAGGGAACTCAGGGCGGTGGTGAATGGCAACTGCCCGAAGCAGCAGCACAGCTCTTCCAGTGCCAAAACAACTCCACCTGCCTCATGAACTTCACATACCATCAGCTGTGCTAGCAGCTATCTAGGAAACCCTGTTGGGTCACTTCCGGTCCAATGCCCATTTTGCCCAGTGGGATGGAATCAAGCAGGTTGAGCACCCACACTAAACTCACATGGAGCTCCTCACTCAAGGCGCTCAAATCCTGCACAGACAAACACAAGTTCAGCGCACAAGCCATTTCCCGCTGCCATGGAAACCAAGTGCTCTGGCACCACATATGTCTGAAAGTGGATATGACACCTAGGGAACTCAAGATGGTGGTGAATGGCAACTGCCCGAAGCAGCAGCACAGCTCTTCCAGTGCCAAAACAACTCCACCTGCCTCATTCATTTCACATACCATCAGCTGTGCTAGCAGCTATCTAGGAAACCCTGTTTGGTCACTTCTGGTCCAATGTCCATTGAGTCCAGTGAGATAGAATCAAGCAGGTTGAGCACCCACACTAAACTCACATGGAGCTCCTCACTCAAGGCGCTCAAAACCTGCACAGACAAACACAAGTTCAGCGCCCAAGCCATTTCCCGCTGCCATGGAAACCAAGTGCTCTGGCACCACATATGTCTGAAAGTGGCTATGACACCTAGGGAACTCAGGGCGGTGGTGAATGGCAACTGCCCGAAGCAGCAGCACAGATCTTCCAGTGCCAAAACAACTCCACCTGCCTCATTCACTTCACATACCATCAGCTGTGCTAGCAGCTATCTAGGAAACCCTGTTTGGTCACTTCCGGTCCAATGCCCATTGAGCCCAGTGGGATGGAATCAAGCAGGTTGAGCACCCACACTAAACTAACATAGAGCTCCTCACTCAAGGCGCTCAAAACTCCACAGCCAAACACAAGTTCAGCGCCCAAGCCATTTCCCGCTGCCATGGAAACCAAGTGCTCTGGCACCACATATGTCTGAAAGTGGATATGACACCTAGGGAACTCAGGGCGGTGGTGAATGGCAACTGCCCGAAGCAGCAGCACAACTCTTCCAGTGCCAAAACAACTCCACCTCAGTCATGCACTTCACATACCATCAGCTGTGCTAGCAGCTATCTAGGAAACCCTGTTTTGTCACTTCCGGACCAATGCCCATTGAGCCCAGTGGGATGGAATCAAGCAGGTTGAGCACCCACACTAAACTCACATGGAGCTCCTCACTCAAGGCGCTCAAAACCTGCACAGACAAACACAAGTTCAGCGCCCAAGCCATTTCCCGCTGCCATGGAAACCAAGTGCTCTGGCACCACATATGTCTGAAAGTGGATATGACACCTAGGGAACTCAGGGCGGTGGTGAATGGCAACTGCCCGAAGCAGCAGCACAGATCTTCCAGTGCCAAAACAACTCCACCTGCCTCATTCACTTCACATACCATCAGCTGTGCTAGCAGCTATCTAGGAAACCCTGTTTGGTCACTTCCGGTCCAATGCCCATTGAGCCCAGTGGGATGGAATCAAGCAGGTTGAGCACCCACACTAAACTCACATGGAGCTCCTCACTCAAGGCGCTCAAAACTCCACAGCCAAACACAAGTTCAGCGCCCAAGCCATTTCCCGCTGCCATGGAAACCAAGTGCTCTGGCACCACATATGTCTGAAAGTGGATATGACACCTATGGAGTCACGGCGGTGGTGAATGGCAACTGCCCGAAGCAGCAGCACAGCTCTTCCAGTGCCAAAACAACTCCACCTCAGTCATGAACTTCACATACCATCAGCTGTGCTAGCAGCTATCTAGGAAACCCTGTTTGGTCACTTCCGGTCCAATGTCCATTGAGTCCAGTGGGATAGAATCAAGCAGGTTGAGCACCCACACTAAACTCACATGGAGCTCCTCACTCAAGGCGCTCAAAACTCCACAGCCAAACACAAGTTCAGCGCCCAAGCCATTTCCCGCTGCCATGGAAACCAAGTGCTCTGGCACCACATATGTCTGAGAGTGGATATGACACCTAGGGAACTCAGGGCGGTGGTGAATGGCAACTGCCCGAAGCAGCAGCACAGCTCTTCCAGTGCCAAAACAACTCCACCTGCCTCATGAACTTCACATACCATCAGCTGTGCTAGCAGCTATCTAGGAAACCTTGTTTGGTCACTTCCGGTCCAATGCCCATTGAGCCCAGTGGGATGGAATCAAGCAGGTTGAGCACCCACACTAAACTCACATGGAGCTCCTCACTCAAGGCGCTCAAAACTCCACAGCCAAACACAAGTTCAGCGCCCAAGCCATTTCACGGCGCCATGGAAACCAAGTGCTCTGGCACCACATATGTCTGAAAGTGGCTATGACACCTAGGGAACTCAGGGCGGTGGTGAATGGCAACTGCCCGAAGCAGCAGCACAGCTCTTCCAGTGCCAAAACAACTCCACCTGCCTCATTCACTTCACATACCATCAGCTGTGCTAGCAGCTATCTAGGAAACCCTGTTGGGTCACTTCCGGTCCAATGCCCATTTTGCATAGTGGGATGGAATCAAGCAGGTTGAGCACCCACAATAAACTCACATGGAGCTCCTCACTCAAGGCGCTCAAATCCTGCACAGACAAACACAAGTTCAGCGCCCAAGCCATTTCCCGCTGCCATGGAAACCAAGTGCTCTGGCACCACATATGTCTGAAAGTGGATATGACACCTAGGGAACTCAAGATGGTGGTGAATGGCAACTGCCCGAAGCAGCAGCACAGCTCTTCCAGTGCCAAAACAACTCCACCTGCCTCATTCACTTCACATACCATCAGCTGTGCTAGCAGCTATCTAGGAAACCCTGTTTTGTCACTTCCGGACCAATGCCCATTGAGCCCAGTGGGATGGAATCAAGCAGGTTGAGCACCCACACTAAACTCACATGGAGCTCCTCACTCAAGGCGCTCAAAACCTGCACAGACAAACACAAGTTCAGCGCCCAAGCCATTTCCCGCTGCCATGGAAACCAAGTGCTCTGGCACCACATATGTCTGAAAGTGGATATGACACCTAGGGAACTCAGGGCGGTGGTGAATGGCAACTGCCCGAAGCAGCAGCACAGATCTTCCAGTGCCAAAACAACTCCACCTGCCTCATTCACTTCACATACCATCAGCTGTGCTAGCAGCTATCTAGGAAACCCTGTTTGGTCACTTCCGGTCCAATGCCCATTGAGCCCAGTGGGATGGAATCAAGCAGGTTGAGCACCCACACTAAACTCACATGGAGCTCCTCACTCAAGGCGCTCAAAACTCCACAGCCAAACACAAGTTCAGCGCCCAAGCCATTTCCCGCTGCCATGGAAACCAAGTGCTCTGGCACCACATATGTCTGAAAGTGGATATGACACCTAGGGAGTCACGGCGGTGGTGAATGGCAACTGCCCGAAGCAGCAGCACAACTCTTCCAGTGCCAAAACAACTCCACCTCAGTCATGAACTTCACATACCATCAGCTGTGCTAGCAGCTATCTAGGAAACCCTGTTTGGTCACTTCCGGTCCAATGTCCATTGAGTCCAGTGGGATAGAATCAAGCAGGTTGAGCACCCACACTAAACTCACATGGAGCTCCTCACTCAAGGCGCTCAAAACTCCACAGCCAAACACAAGTTCAGCGCCCAAGCCATTTCCCGCTGCCATGGAAACCAAGTGCTCTGGCACCACATATGTCTGAGAGTGGATATGACACCTAGGGAACTCAGGGCGGTGGTGAATGGCAACTGCCCGAAGCAGCAGCACAGCTCTTCCAGTGCCAAAACAACTCCACCTGCCTCATGAACTTCACATACCATCAGCTGTGCTAGCAGCTATCTAGGAAACCTTGTTTGGTCACTTCCGGTCCAATGCCCATTGAGCCCAGTGGGATGGAATCAAGCAGGTTGAGCACCCACACTAAACTCACATGGAGCTCCTCACTCAAGGCGCTCAAAACTCCACAGCCAAACACAAGTTCAGCGCCCAAGCCATTTCACGGCGCCATGGAAACCAAGTGCTCTGGCACCACATATGTCTGAAAGTGGCTATGACACCTAGGGAACTCAGGGCGGTGGTGAATGGCAACTGCCCGAAGCAGCAGCACAGCTCTTCCAGTGCCAAAACAACTCCACCTGCCTCATGAACTTCACATACCATCAGCTGTGCTAGCAGCTATCTAGGAAACCCTGTTGGGTCACTTCCGGTCCAATGCCCATTTTGCATAGTGGGATGGAATCAAGCAGGTTGAGCACCCACAATAAACTCACATGGAGCTCCTCACTCAAGGCGCTCAAATCCTGCACAGACAAACACAAGTTCAGCGCACAAGCCATTTCCCGCTGCCATGGAAACCAAGTGCTCTGGCACCACATATGTCTGAAAGTGGATATGACACCTAGGGAACTCAAGATGGTGGTGAATGGCAACTGCCCGAAGCAGCAGCACAGCTCTTCCAGTGCCAAAACAACTCCACCTGCCTCATGAACTTCACATACCATCAGCTGTGCTAGCAGCTATCTAGGAAAACCTGTTTGGTCACTTCCGGTCCAATGCCCATTGAGCCCAGTGGGATGGAATCAAGCAGGTTGAGCACCCACACTAAACTCACATGGAGCTCCTCACTCAAAGCGCTCAAAACTCCTCAGCCAAACACAAGTTCAGCGCCCAAGCCATTTCCCGCTGCCATGGAAACCAAGTGCTCTGGCACCACATATGTCTGAAAGTGGATATGACACCTAGGGAACTCAGGGCGGTGGTGAATTTCAACTGCCCGAAGCAGCAGCACAGCTCTTCCAGTGCCAAAACAACTCCACCTGCCTCATTCACTTCACATACCATCAGCTGTGCTAGCAGCTATCTAGGAAACCCTGTTTGGTCACTTCCGGTCCAATGTCCATTGAGCCCAGTGGGATGGAATCAAGCAGGTTGAGCACCCACACTAAACTCACATGGAACTCCTCACTCAAGCCGCTCAAAACTCCACAGCCAAACACAAGTTCAGCGCCCAAACCATTTCCCGCTGCCATGGAAACCAAGTGCTCTGGCACCACATATGTCTGAAAGTGGATATGACACCTAGGGAACTCAGGGCGGTGGTGAATGGCAACTGCCCGAAGCAGCAGCACAGATCTTCCAGTGCCAAAACAACTCCACCTGCCTCATTCACTTCACATACCATCAGCTGTGCTAGCAGCTATCTAGGAAACCCTGTTTGGTCACTTCCTGTCCAATGTCCATTGAGTCCAGTGGGATAGAATCAAGCAGGTTGAGCACCCACACTAAACTAACATGGAGCTCCTCACTCAAGGCGCTCAAAACTCCACAGCCAAACACAAGTTCAGCGCCCAAGCCATTTCCCGCTGCCATGGAAACCAAGTGCTCTGGCACCACATATGTCTGAAAGTGGATATGACACGTAGGGAACTCAGGGCGGTGGTGAATGGCAACTGCCCGAAGCAGCAGCACAGCTCTTCCAGTGCCAAAACAACTCCACCTCAGTCATGAACTTCACATACCATCAGCTGTACTAGCAGCTATCTAGGAAACCCTGTTTGGTCACTTGCGGTCCAATGCCCATTGAGCCCAGTGGGATGGAATCAAGCAGGTTGAGCACCCACACTAAACTAACATGGAGCTCCTCACTCAAGCCGCTCAAAACTCCACAGCCAAACACAAGTTCAGCGCAAAAGCCATTTCCCGCTGCCATGGAAACCAAGTGCTCTGGCACCACATATGTCTGAAAGTGGATATGACACCTAGGGAACTCAGGGCGATGGTGAATGGCAACTGCCCGAAGCAGAAGCAGCACAGCTCTTCCAGTGCCAAAACAACTCCACCTGCCTCATTCACTTCACATACCATCAGCTGTGCTAGCAGCTATCTAGGAAACCCTGTTTGGTCACTTCCGGTCCAATGCCCATTGAGCCCAGTGGGATGGAATCAAGCAGGTTGAGCACCCACACTAAACTCACATGGAACTCCTCACTCAAGCCGCTCAAAACTCCACAGCCAAACACAAGTTCAGCGCCCAAACCATTTCCCGCTGCCATGGAAACCAAGTGCTCTGGCACCACATATGTCTGAAAGTGGATATGACACCTAGGGAACTCAGGGCGGTGGTGAATGGCAACTGCCCGAAGCAGCAGCACAGATCTTCCAGTGCCAAAACAACTCCACCTGCCTCATTCACTTCACATACCATCAGCTGTGCTAGCAGCTATCTAGGAAACCCTGTTTGGTCACTTCCTGTCCAATGTCCATTGAGTCCAGTGGGATAGAATCAAGCAGGTTGAGCACCCACACTAAACTAACATGGAGCTCCTCACTCAAGGCGCTCAAAACTCCACAGCCAAACACAAGTTCAGCGCCCAAGCCATTTCCCGCTGCCATGGAAACCAAGTGCTCTGGCACCACATATGTCTGAAAGTGGATATGACACGTAGGGAACTCAGGGCGGTGGTGAATGGCAACTGCCCGAAGCAGCAGCACAGCTCTTCCAGTGCCAAAACAACTCCACCTCAGTCATGAACTTCACATACCATCAGCTGTACTAGCAGCTATCTAGGAAACCCTGTTTGGTCACTTGCGGTCCAATGCCCATTGAGCCCAGTGGGATGGAATCAAGCAGGTTGAGCACCCACACTAAACTAACATGGAGCTCCTCACTCAAGCCGCTCAAAACTCCACAGCCAAACACAAGTTCAGCGCAAAAGCCATTTCCCGCTGCCATGGAAACCAAGTGCTCTGGCACCACATATGTCTGAAAGTGGATATGACACCTAGGGAACTCAGGGCGATGGTGAATGGCAACTGCCCGAAGCAGAAGCAGCACAGCTCTTCCAGTGCCAAAACAACTCCACCTGCCTCATTCACTTCACATACCATCAGCTGTGCTAGCAGCTATCTAGGAAACCCTGTTTGGTCACTTCCGGTCCAATGCCCATTGAGCCCAGTGGGATGGAATCAAGCAGGTTGAGCACCCACACTAAACTCACATGGAGCTCCTCACTCAAGGCGCTCAAAACTCCACAGCCAAACACAAGTTCAGCGCCCAAGCCATTTCCCGCTGCCATGAAAACCAAGTGCTCTGGCACCACATATGTCTGAAAGTGGATCTGACACGTAGGGAACTCAGGGCGGTGGTGAATGGCAACTGCCCGAAGCAGCAGAACAGCTCTTCCAGTGCCAAAACAACTCCACCTGCCGCATTCACTTCACATACCATCAGCTGTACTAGCAGCTATCTAGGAAACCCCGTTTGGTCACTTCCGGTCCAATGCCCATTGAGCCCAGTGGGATGGAATCAAGCAGGTTGAGCACCCACACTAAACTAACATAGAGCTCCTCACTCAAGGCGCTCAAAACTCCTCAGCCAAACACAAGTTCAGCGCCCAAGCCATTTCCCGCTGCCATGGAAACCAAGTGCTCTGGCACCACATATGTCTGAAAGTGGCTATGACACCTAGGGAACTCAGGGCGGTGGTGAATGGCAACTGCCCGAAGCAGCAGCACAACTCTTCCAGTGCCAAAACAACTCCACCTCAGTCATGCACTTCACATACCATCAGCTGTGCTAGCAGCTATCTAGGAAACCCTGTTTTGTCACTTCCGGACCAATGCCCATTGAGCCCAGTGGGATGGAATCAAGCAGGTTGAGCACCCACACTAAACTCACATGGAGCTCCTCACTCAAGGCGCTCAAAACCTGCACAGACAAACACAAGTTCAGCGCCCAAGCCATTTCCCGCTGCCATGGAAACCAAGTGCTCTGGCACCACATATGTCTGAGAGTGGATATGACACCTAGGGAACTCAGGGCGGTGGTGAATGGCAACTGCCCGAAGCAGCAGCACAGCTCTTCCAGTGCCAAAACAACTCCACCTGCCTCATGAACTTCACATACCATCAGCTGTGCTAGCAGCTATCTGGGAAACCTTGTTTGGTCACTTCCGGTCCAATGCCCATTGAGCCAAGTGGGATGGAATCAAGCAGGTTGAGCACCCACACTAAACTCACATGGAGCTCCTCACTCAAGGCGCTCAAAACTCCACAGCCAAACACAAGTTCAGCGCCCAAGCCATTTCACGGCGCCATGGAAACCAAGTGCTCTGGCACCACATATGTCTGAAAGTGGCTATGACACCTAGGGAACTCAGGGCGGTGGTGAATGGCAACTGCCCGAAGCAGCAGCACAGCTCTTCCAGTGCCAAAACAACTCCACCTGCCTCATGAACTTCACATACCATCAGCTGTGCTAGCAGCTATCTAGGAAACCCTGTTGGGTCACTTCGGTCCAATGCCCATTTTGCCCAGTGGGATGGAATCAAGCAGGTTGAGCACCCACAATAAACTCACATGGAGCTCCTCACTCAAGGCGCTCAAATCCTGCACAGACAAACACAAGTTCAGCGCACAAGCCATTTCCCGCTGCCATGGAAACCAAGTGCTCTGGCACCACATATGTCTGAAAGTGGATATGACACCTAGGGAACTCAAGATGGTGGTGAATGGCAACTGCCCGAAGCAGCAGCACAGCTCTTCCAGTGCCAAAACAACTCCACCTGCGTCATTCACTTCACATACCATCAGCTGTGCTAGCAGCTATCTAGGAAAACCTGTTTGGTCACTTCCGGTCCAATGCCCATTGAGCCCAGTGGGATGGAATCAAGCAGGTTGAGCACCCACACTAAACTCACATGGAGCTCCTCACTCAAAGCGCTCAAAACTCCTCAGCCAAACACAAGTTCAGCGCCCAAGCCATTTCCCGCTGCCATGGAAACCAAGTGCTCTGGCACCACATATGTCTGAAAGTGGATATGACACCTAGGGAACTCAGGGCGGTGGTGAATTTCAACTGCCCGAAGCAGCAGCACAGCTCTTCCAGTGCCAAAACAACTCCACCTGCCTCATTCACTTCACATACCATCAGCTGTGCTAGCAGCTATCTAGGAAACCCTGTTTGGTCACTTCCGGTCCAATGTCCATTGAGCCCAGTGGGATGGAATCAAGCAGGTTGAGCACCCACACTAAACTCACATGGAACTCCTCACTCAAGCCGCTCAAAACTCCACAGCCAAACACAAGTTCAGCGCCCAAACCATTTCCCGCTGCCATGGAAACCAAGTGCTCTGGCACCACATATGTCTGAAAGTGGATATGACACCTAGGAAACTCAGGGCGGTGGTGAATGGCAACTGCCCGAAGCAGCAGCACAGATCTTCCAGTGCCAAAACAACTCCACCTGCCTCATTCACTTCACATACCATCAGCTGTGCTAGCAGCTATCTAGGAAACCCTGTTTGGTCACTTCCTGTCCAATGTCCATTGAGTCCAGTGGGATAGAATCAAGCAGGTTGAGCACCCACACTAAACTAACATGGAGCTCCTCACTCAAGGCGCTCAAAACTCCACAGCCAAACACAAGTTCAGCGCCCAAGCCATTTCCCGCTGCCATGGAAACCAAGTGCTCTGGCACCACATATGTCTGAAAGTGGATATGACACGTAGGGAACTCAGGGCGGTGGTGAATGGCAACGGCCCGAAGCAGCAGCACAGCTCTTCCAGTGCCAAAACAACTCCACCTCAGTCATGAACTTCACATACCATCAGCTGTACTAGCAGCTATCTAGGAAACCCTGTTTGGTCACTTGCGGTCCAATGCCCATTGAGCCCAGTGGGATGGAATCAAGCAGGTTGAGCACCCACACTAAACTAACATGGAGCTCCTCACTCAAGCCGCTCAAAACTCCACAGCCAAACACAAGTTCAGCGCAAAAGCCATTTCCCGCTGCCATGGAAACCAAGTGCTCTGGCACCACATATGTCTGAAAGTGGATATGACACCTAGGGAACTCAGGGCGATGGTGAATGGCAACTGCCCGAAGCAGAAGCAGCACAGCTCTTCCAGTGCCAAAACAACTCCACCTGCCTCATTCACTTCACATACCATCAGCTGTGCTAGCAGCTATCTAGGAAACCCTGTTTGGTCACTTCCGGTCCAATGCCCATTGAGCCCAGTGGGATGGAATCAAGCAGGTTGAGCACCCACACTAAACTCACATGGAGCTCCTCACTCAAGGCACTCAAAACTCCACAGCCAAACACAAGTTCAGCGCCCAAGCCATTTCCCGCTGCCATGAAAACCAAGTGCTCTGGCACCACATATGTCTGAAAGTGGATCTGACACCTAGGGAACTCAGGGCGGTGGTGAATGGCAACTGCCCGAAGCAGCAGAACAGCTCTTCCAGTGCCAAAACAACTCCACCTGCCGCATTCACTTCACATACCATCAGCTGTACTAGCAGCTATCTAGGAAACCCCGTTTGGTCACTTCCGGTCCAATGCCCATTGAGCCCAGTGGGATGGAATCAAGCAGGTTGAGCACCCACACTAAACTCACATGGAGCTCCTCACTCAAGGCGCTCAAAACTCCACAGCCAAACACAAGTTCAGGTCCCAAGCCATTTCCCGCTGCCATGGAAACCAAGTGCTCTGGCACCACATATGTCTGAAAGTGGATATGACACCTAGGGAACTCA
This sequence comes from Ochotona princeps, assembly GCF_030435755.1. Lineage (NCBI taxonomy): Eukaryota > Metazoa > Chordata > Mammalia > Lagomorpha > Ochotonidae > Ochotona > Ochotona princeps. The sequence continues at coordinate 117,144 of NW_026698073.1, forward strand.
GGGCAATGGTGAATGGCAACTGCCCGAAGCAGAAGCAGCACAGCTCTTCCAGTGCCAAAACAACTCCACCTGCCTCATTCACTTCACATACCATCAGCTGTGCTAGCAGCTATCTAGGAAACCCTGTTTGGTCACTTCCGGTCCAATGCCCATTGAGTCCAGTGGGATGGAATCAAGCAGGTTGAGCACCCACACTAAACTCACATGGAGATCCTCACTCAAGGCGATCAAAACTCCACAGCCAAACACAAGTTCAGCGCCCAAGCCATTTCCCGCTGCCATGACAAGTTCAGCGCCCAAGCCATTTCCCGCTGCCATGGAAACCAAGTGCTCTGGCACCACATATGTCTGAAATTGGATATGACACCTAGGGAACTCAGGGCGATGGTGAATGGCAACTGCCCGAAGCAGAAGCAGCACAGCTCTTCCAGTGCCAAAACAACTCCACCTGCCTCATTCACTTCACATACCATCAGCTGTGCTAGCAGCTATCTAGGAAACCCTGTTTGGTCACTTCCGATCCAATGCCCATTGAGCCCAGTGGGATGGTTTTAAGCAGGTTGTTCACCCACACTAAACTCACATGGAGCCCCTCACTCAAGGCGCTCAAAACTCCACAGCCAAACACAAGTTCAGCGCCCAAGCCATTTCCCGCTGCCATGGAAACCAAGTGCTCTGGCACCACATATGTCTGAAAGTGGATATGACACCTAGGGAACTCAGGGCGGTGGTGAATGGCAACTGCCCGAAGCAGCAGCACAGCTCTTCCAGTGCCAAAACAACTCCACCTCAGTCATACACTTCACATACCATCAGCTGTGCTAGCAGCTATCTAGGAAACCCTGTTTGGTCACTTCCGGTCTAATGCCCATTGAGCCCAGTGGGATGGTTTTAAGCAGGTTGAGCACCCACACTAAACTAACATGGAGCTCCTCACTCAAGGGGCTCAAAACTCCACAGCCAAACACAAGTTCATCGCCCAAGCCATTTCCCGCTGCCATGGAAACCAAGTGCTCTGGCACCACATATGTCTGAGAGTGGATATGACACCTAGGGAACTCAGGGCGGTGGTGAATGGCAACTGCCCGAAGCAGCAGCACAGCTCTTCCAGTGCCAAAACAACTCCACCTCAGTCATGAACTTCACATACCATCAGCTGTATTAGCAGCTATCTAGGAAACCCTGTTTGGTCACTTCCCGTCCAATGCCCATTGAGCCCAGTGGGATGGAATCAAGCAGGTTGAGCACCCACACTAAAGTAACATGCACCTCCTCACTCAAGGCGCTCAAAACTCCACAGCCAAACACAAGTTCAGCGCCCAAGCCATTTCCCGCTGCCATGGAAACCAAGTGCTCTGGCACCACATATGTCTGAAAGTGGATATGACACCTAGGGAACTCAGGGCGGTGGTGAATGGCAACTGCCCGAAGCAGCAGCACAGCTCTTCCAGTGCCAAAACAACTCCACCTGCCTCATTCACTTCACATACCATCAGCTGTGCTAGCAGCTATCTAGGAAACCCTGTTTGGTCACTTCGGTCCAATGCCCATTTTGCCCAGTGGGATGGAATCAAGCAGGTTGAGCACCCACAATAAACTCACATGGAGCTCCTCACTCAAGGCGCTCAAATCCTGCACAGACAAACACAAGTTCAGCGCCCAAGCCATTTCCCGCTGCCATGGAAACCAAGTGCTCTGGCACCACATATGTCTGAAAGTGGATATGACACCTAGGGAACTCAAGATGGTGGTGAATGGCAACTGCCCGAAGCAGCAGCACAGCTCTTCCAGTGCCAAAACAACTCCACCTGCGTCATTCACTTCACATACCATCAGCTGTGCTAGCAGCTATCTAGGAAAACCTGTTTGGTCACTTCCGGTCCAATGCCCATTGAGCCCAGTGGGATGGAATCAAGCAGGTTGAGCACCCACACTAAACTCACATGGAGCTCCTCACTCAAAGCGCTCAAAACTCCTCAGCCAAACACAAGTTCAGCGCCCAAGCCATTTCCCGCTGCCATGGAAACCAAGTGCTCTGGCACCACATATGTCTGAAAGTGGATATGACACCTAGGGAACTCAGGGCGGTGGTGAATTTCAACTGCCCGAAGCAGCAGCACAGCTCTTCCAGTGCCAAAACAACTCCACCTGCCTCATTCACTTCACATACCATCAGCTGTGCTAGCAGCTATCTAGGAAACCCTGTTTGGTCACTTCCGGTCCAATGGCCATTGAGCCCAGTGGGATGGAATCAAGCAGGTTGAGCACCCACACTAAACTCACATGGAACTCCTCACTCAAGCCGCTCAAAACTCCACAGCCAAACACAAGTTCAGCGCCCAAACCATTTCCCGCTGCCATGGAAACCAAGTGCTCTGGCACCACATATGTCTGAAAGTGGATATGACACCTAGGGAACTCAGGGCGGTGGTGAATGGCAACTGCCCGAAGCAGCAGCACAGCTCTTCCAGTGCCAAAACAACTCCACCTGCCTCATTCACTTCACATACCATCAGCTGTGCTAGCAGCTATCTAGGAAACCCTGTTTGGTCACTTCCTGTCCAATGTCCATTGAGTCCAGTGGGATAGAATCAAGCAGGTTGAGCACCCACACTAAACTAACATGGAGCTCCTCACTCAAGGCGCTCAAAACGCCACAGCCAAACACAAGTTCAGCGCCCAAGCCATTTCCCGCTGCCATGGAAACCAAGTGCTCTGGCACCACATATGTCTGAAAGTGGATATGACACGTAGGGAACTCAGGGCGGTGGTGAATGGCAACGGCCCGAAGCAGCAGCACAGCTCTTCCAGTGCCAAAACAACTCCACCTCAGTCATGAACTTCACATACCATCAGCTGTACTAGCAGCTATCTAGGAAACCCTGTTTGGTCACTTGCGGTCCAATGCCCATTGAGCCCAGTGGGATGGAATCAAGCAGGTTGAGCACCCACACTAAACTAACATGGAGCTCCTCACTCAAGCCGCTCAAAACTCCACAGCCAAACACAAGTTCAGCGCAAAAGCCATTTCCCGCTGCCATGGAAACCAAGTGCTCTGGCACCACATATGTCTGAAAGTGGATATGACACCTAGGGAACTCAGGGCGATGGTGAATGGCAACTGCCCGAAGCAGAAGCAGCACAGCTCTTCCAGTGCCAAAACAACTCCACCTGCCTCATTCACTTCACATACCATCAGCTGTGCTAGCAGCTATCTAGGAAACCCTGTTTGGTCACTTCCGGTCCAATGCCCATTGAGCCCAGTGGGATGGAATCAAGCAGGTTGAGCACCCACACTAAAGTAATATGCACCTCCTCACTCAAGGCGCTCAAAACTCCACAGCCAAACACAAGTTCAGCGCCCAAGCCATTTCCCGCTGCCATGACAAGTTCAGCGCCCAAGCCATTTCCCGCTGCCATGGAAACCAAGTGCTCTGGCACCACATATGTCTGAAAGTGGATATGACACCTAGGGAGTCACGGCGGTGGTGAATGGCAACTGCCCGAAGCAGCAGCACAGATCTTCCAGTGCCAAAACAACTCCACCTCAGTCATGAACTTCACATACCATCAGCTGTGCTAGCAGCTATCTGGGAAACCTTGTTTGGTCACTTCCGGTCCAATGCCCATTGAGCCCAGTGGGATGGAATCAAGCAGGTTGAGCACCCACACTAAACTCACATGGAGCTCCTCACTCAAGGCGCTCAAAACTCCACAGCCAAACACAAGTTCAGCGCCCAAGCCATTTCACGGCGCCATGGAAACCAAGTGCTCTGGCACCACATATGTCTGAAAGTGGCTATGACACCTATGGAACTCAGGGCGGTGGTGAATGGCAACTGCCCGAAGCAGCAGCACAGCTCTTCCAGTGCCAAAACAACTCCACCTGCCTCATGAACTTCACATACCATCAGCTGTGCTAGCAGCTATCTAGGAAACCCTGTTGGGACACTTCCGGTCCAATGCCCATTTTGCCCAGTGGGATGGAATCAAGCAGGTTGAGCACCCACAATAAACTCACATGGAGCTCCTCACTCAAGGCGCTCAAATCCTGCACAGACAAACACAAGTTCAGCGCACAAGCCATTTCTCGCTGCCATGGAAACCAAGTGCTCTGGCACCACATAGGTCTGAAAGTGGATATGACACCTAGGGAACTCAAGATGGTGGTGAATGGCAACTGCCCGAAGCAGCAGCACAGCTCTTCCAGTGCCAAAACAACTCCACCTGCGTCATTCACTTCACATACCATCAGCTGTGCTAGCAGCTATCTAGGAAAACCTGTTTGGTCACTTCCGGTCCAATGCCCATTGAGCCCAGTGGGATGGAATCAAGCAGGTTGAGCACCCACACTAAACTCACATGGAGCTCCTCACTCAAAGCGCTCAAAACTCCTCAGCCAAACACAAGTTCAGCGCCCAAGCCATTTCCCGCTGCCATGGAAACCAAGTGCTCTGGCACCACATATGTCTGAAAGTGGATATGACACCTAGGGAACTCAGGGCGGTGGTGAATTTCAACTGGCCGAAGCAGCAGCACAGCTCTTCCAGTGCCAAAACAACTCCACCTGCCTCATTCACTTCACATACCATCAGCTGTGCTAGCAGCTATCTAGGAAACCCTGTTTGGTCACTTCCGGTCCAATGTCCATTGAGCCCAGTGGGATAGAATCAAGCAGGTTGAGCACCCACACTAAACTAACATGGAGCTCCTCACTCAAGGGGCTCAAAACTCCACAGCCAAACACAAGTTCAGCGCCCAAGCCATTTCCCGCTGCCATGGAAACCAAGTGCTCTGGCACCACATATGTCTGAAAGTGGATATGACACGTAGGGAACTCAGGGCGGTGGTGAATGGCAACGGCCCGAAGCAGCAGCACAGCTCTTCCAGTGCCAAAACAACTCCACCTCAGTCATGAACTTCACATACCATCAGCTGTACTAGCAGCTATCTAGGAAACCCTGTTTGGTCACTTCCCGTCCAATGCCCATTGAGCCCAGTGGGATGGAATCAAGCAGGTTGAGCACCCACAGTAAACTAACATGGAGCTCCACACTCAAGCCGCTCAAAACTCCACAGCCAAACACAAGTTCAGCGCAAAAGCCATTTCCCGCTGCCATGGAAACCAAGTGCTCTGGCACCACATATGTCTGAAAGTGGATATGACACCTAGGGAACTCAGGGCGATGGTGAATGGCAACTGCCCGAAGCAGAAGCAGCACAGCTCTTCCAGTGCCAAAACAACTCCACCTGCCTCATTCACTTCACATACCATCAGCTGTGCTAGCAGCTATCTAGGAAACCCTGTTTGGTCACTTCCGGTCCAATGCCCATTGAGCCCAGTGGGATGGAATCAAGCAGGTTGAGCACCCACACTAAACTCACATGGAGCTCCTCACTCAAGGCGTTCAAAACTCCACAGCCAAACACAAGTTCAGCGCCCAAGCCATTTCCCGCTGCCATGAAAACCAAGTGCTCTGGCACCACATATGTCTGAAAGTGGATCTGACACCTAGGGAACTCAGGGCGGTGGTGAATGGCAACTGCCCGAAGCAGCAGAACAGCTCTTCCAGTGCCAAAACAACTCCACCTGCCGCATTCACTTCACATACCATCAGCTGTACTAGCAGCTATCTAGGAAACCACGTTTGGTCACTTCCGGTCCAATGCCCATTGAGCCCAGTGGGATGGAATCAAGCAGGTTGAGCACCCACACTAAACTCACATGGAGCTCCTCACTCAAGGCGCTCAAAACTCCACAGCCAAACACAAGTTCAGCGCCCAAGCCATTTCCCGCTGCCATGGAAACCAAGTGCTCTGGCACCACATATGTCTGAAAGTGGATATGACACCTAGGGAACTCAGGGCGGTGGTGAATGGCAACTGCCCGAAGCAGAAGCAGCACAGCTCTTCCAGTGCCAAAACAACTCCACCTGCCTCATTCACTTCACATACCATCAGCTGTGCTAGCAGCTATCTAGGAAACCCTGTTTGGTCACTTCCGGTCCAATGCCCATTGAGTCCAGTGGGATGGAATCAAGCAGGTTGAGCACCCACACTAAACTCACATGGAGATCCTCACTCAAGGCGATCAAAACTCCACAGCCAAACACAAGTTCAGCGCCCAAGCCATTTCCCGCTGCCATGACAAGTTCAGCGCCCAAGCCATTTCCCGCTGCCATGGAAACCAAGTGCTCTGGCACCACATATGTCTGAAAGTGGATATGACACCTAGGGAACTCAGGGCGATGGTGAATGGCAACTGCCCGAAGCAGAAGCAGCACAGCTCTTCCAGTGCCAAAACAACTCCACCTGCCTCATTCACTTCACATACCATCAGCTGTGCTAGCAGCTATCTAGGAAACCCTGTTTGGTCACTTCCGGTCCAATGCCCATTGAGCCCAGTGGGATGGAATCAAGCAGGTTGAGCACCCACACTAAACTCACATGGAGCCCCTCACTCAAGGCGCTCAAAACTCCACAGCCAAACACAAGTTCAGCGCCCAAGCCATTTCCCGCTGCCATGGAAACCAAGTGCTCTGGCACCACATATGTCTGAAAGTGGATATGACACCTAGGGAACTCAGGGCGGTGGTGAATGGCAACTGCCCGAAGCAGAAGCAGCACAGCTCTTCCAGTGCCAAAACAACTCCACCTCAGTCATGCACTTCACATACCATCAGCTGTGCTAGCAGCTATCTAGGAAACCCTGTTTGGTCACTTCCGGTCTAATGCCCATTGAGCCCAGTGGGATGGTTTTAAGCAGGTTGAGCACCCACACTAAACTAACATGGAGCTCCTCACTCAAGGCGCTCAAAACTCCACAGCCAAACACAAGTTCAGCGCCCAAGCCATTTCCCGCTGCCATGGAAACCAAGTGCTCTGGCACCACATATGTCTGAGAGTGGATATGACACCTAGGGAACTCAGGGCGGTGGTGAATGGCAACTGCCCGAAGCAGCAGCACAGCTCTTCCAGTGCCAAAACAACTCCACCTGCCTCATAAACTTCACATACCATCAGCTGTATTAGCAGCTATCTAGGAAACCCTGTTTGGTCACTTCCCGTCCAATGCCCATTGAGCCCAGTGGGATGGAATCAAGCAGGTTGAGCACCCACACTAAAGTAACATGCACCTCCTCACTCAAGGCGCTCAAAACTCCACAGCCAAACACAAGTTCAGCGCCCAAGCCATTTCCCGCTGCCATGGAAACCAAGTGCTCTGGCACCACATATGTCTGAAAGTGGATATGACAGCTAGGGAACTCAGGGCGGTGGTGAATGGCAACTGCCCGAAGCAGCAGCACAGCTCTTCCAGTGCCAAAACAACTCCACCTGCCTCATTCACTTCACATACCATCAGCTGTGCTAGCAGCTATCTAGGAAACCCTGTTTGGTCACTTCCCGTCCAATGCCCATTGAGCCCAGTGGGATGGAATCAAGCAGGTTGAGCACCCACAGTAAACTAACATGGAGCTCCACACTCAAGCCGCTCAAAACTCCACAGCCAAACACAAGTTCAGCGCAAAAGCCATTTCCCGCTGCCATGGAAACCAAGTGCTCTGGCACCACATATGTCTGAAAGTGGATATGACACCTAGGGAACTCAGGGCGATGGTGAATGGCAACTGCCCGAAGCAGAAGCAGCACAGCTCTTCCAGTGCCAAAACAACTCCACCTGCCTCATTCACTTCACATACCATCAGCTGTGCTAGCAGCTATCTAGGAAACCCTGTTTGGTCACTTCCGGTCCAATGCCCATTGAGCCCAGTGGGATGGAATCAAGCAGGTTGAGCACCCACACTAAACTCACATGGAGCTCCTCACTCAAGGCGTTCAAAACTCCACAGCCAAACACAAGTTCAGCGCCCAAGCCATTTCCCGCTGCCATGAAAACCAAGTGCTCTGGCACCACATATGTCTGAAAGTGGATCTGACACCTAGGGAACTCAGGGCGGTGGTGAATGGCAACTGCCCGAAGCAGCAGAACAGCTCTTCCAGTGCCAAAACAACTCCACCTGCCGCATTCACTTCACATACCATCAGCTGTACTAGCAGCTATCTAGGAAACCACGTTTGGTCACTTCCGGTCCAATGCCCATTGAGCCCAGTGGGATGGAATCAAGCAGGTTGAGCACCCACACTAAACTCACATGGAGCTCCTCACTCAAGGCGCTCAAAACTCCACAGCCAAACACAAGTTCAGGTCCCAAGCCATTTCCCGCTGCCATGGAAACCAAGTGCTCTGGCACCACATATGTCTGAAAGTGGATATGACACCTAGGGAACTCAGGGCGGTGGTGAATGGCAACTGCCCGAAGCAGAAGCAGCACAGCTTTTCCAGTGCCAAAACAACTCCACCTGCCTCATTCACTTCACATACCATCAGCTGTGCTAGCAGCTATCTAGGAAACCCTGTTTGGTCACTTCCGGTCCAATGCCCATTGAGTCCAGTGGGATGGAATCAAGCAGGTTGAGCACCCACACTAAACTCACATGGAGATCCTCACTCAAGGCGATCAAAACTCCACAGCCAAACACAAGTTCAGCGCCCAAGCCATTTCCCGCTGCCATGACAAGTTCAGCGCCCAAGCCATTTCCCGCTGCCATGGAAACCAAGTGCTCTGGCACCACATATGTCTGAAAGTGGATATGACACCTAGGGAACTCAGGGCGATGGTGAATGGCAACTGCCCGAAGCAGAAGCAGCACAGCTCTTCCAGTGCCAAAACAACTCCACCTGCCTCATTCACTTCACATACCATCAGCTGTGCTAGCAGCTATCTAGGAAACCCTGTTTGGTCACTTCCGATCCAATGCCCATTGAGCCCAGTGGGATGGAATCAAGCAGGTTGAGCACCCACACTAAACTCACATGGAGCCCCTCACTCAAGGCGCTCAAAACTCCACAGCCAAACACAAGTTCAGCGCCCAAGCCATTTCCCGCTGCCATGGAAACCAAGTGCTCTGGCACCACATATGTCTGAAAGTGGATATGACACCTAGGGAACTCAGGGCGGTGGTGAATGGCAACTGCCCGAAGCAGCAGCACAGCTCTTCCAGTGCCAAAACAACTCCACCTGCCTCATTCACTTCACATACCATCAGCTGTGCTAGCAGCTATCTAGGAAACCCTGTTTGGTCACTTCCGGTCCAATGCCCATTGAGCCCAGTGGGATGGTTTTAAGCAGGTTGAGCACCCACACTAAACTAACATGGAGCTCCTCACTCAAGGGGCTCAAAACTCCACAGCCAAACACAAGTTCAGCGCCCAAGCCATTTCCCGCTGCCATGGAAACCAAGTGCTCTGGCACCACATATGTCTGAGAGTGGATATGACACCTAGGGAACTCAGGGCGGTGGTGAATGGCAACTGCCCGAAGCAGCAGCACAGCTCTTCCAGTGCCAAAACAACTCCACCTGCCTCATAAACTTCACATACCATCAGCTGTATTAGCAGCTATCTAGGAAACCCTGTTTGGTCACTTCCCGTCCAATGCCCATTGAGCCCAGTGGGATGGAATCAAGCAGGTTGAGCACCCACACTAAAGTAACATGCACCTCCTCACTCAAGGCGCTCAAAACTCCACAGCCAAACACAAGTTCAGCGCCCAAGCCATTTCCCGCTGCCATGGAAACCAAGTGCTCTGGCACCACATATGTCTGAAAGTGGATATGACACCTAGGGAACTCAGGGCGGTGGTGAATGGCAACTGCCCGAAGCAGCAGCACAGCTCTTCCAGTGCCAAAACAACTCCACCTGCCTCATTCACTTCACATACCATCAGCTGTGCTAGCAGCTATCTAGGAAACCCTGTTTGGTCACATCCGGTCCAATGCCCATTGAGCCCAGTGGGATGGAATCAAGAAGGTTGAGCACCCACACTAAACTCACATGGAGCTCCTCACTCAAAGCGCTCAAAACTCCACAGCCAAACACAAGTTCAGGGCCCAAACCATTTTCCGCTGCCATGGAAACCAAGTGCTCTGGCACCACATAGGTCTGAAAGTGGATATGACACATAGGGAACTCAGGGCGGTGGTGAATGGCAACTGCCCGAAGCAGCAGCACAGATCTTCCAGTGCCAAAACAACTCCACCTCAGTCATTCACTTCACATACCATCAGCTGTGCTAGCAGCTATCTAGGAAACCCTGTTTGGTCACTTCCGGTCCAATGTCCATTGAGTCCAGTGGGATAGAATCAAGCAGGTTGAGCACCCACACTAAACTCACATGGAGCTCCTCACTAAAGGCGCTCAAAACTCCACAGCCAAACACAAGTTCAGCGCCCAAGCCACTTCCCGCTGCCATGGAAACCAAGTGCTCTGGCACCACATATGTCTGAAAGTGGATATGACACCTAGGGAACTCAGGGTGGTGGTGAATGGCAGCTGCCCAAAGCAGCAGCACAGCTCTTCCAGTGCCAAAGCAACTCCGCCTGCCGCATTCACTTCACATACCATCAGCTGTATTAGCAGCTATCTAGGAAACCCTGTTTGGTCACTTCCGGTCCAATGCCCATTGAGCCCAGTGGGATGGAATCAAGCAGGTTGAGCACCCACACTAAAGTAACATGCACCTCCTCACTCAAGGCGCTCAAAACTCCACAGCCAAACACAAGTTCAGCGCCCAAGCCATTTCCCGCTGCCATGACAAGTTCAGCGCCCAAGCCATTTCCCGCTGCCATGGAAACCAAGTGCTCTGGCACCACATATGTCTGAAAGTGGATATGACACGTAGGGAACTCAGGGCGGTGGTGAATGGCAACTGCCCGAAGCAGCAGCACAGCTCTTCCAGTGCCAAAACAACTCCACCTGCCTCATTCACTTCACATACCATCAGCTGTACTAGCAGCTATCTAGGAAACCCTGTTTGGTCACTTCCGGTCCAATGCCCATTGAGCCCAGTGGGATGGAATCAAGCAGGTTGAGCACCCACACTAAACTAACATGGAGCTCCTCACTCAAGGCGCTCAAAACTCCACAGCCAAACACAAGTTCAGCGCCCAAGCCATTTCCCGCTGCCATGGAAACCAAGTGCTCTGGCACCACATATGTCTGAAAGTGGATATGACACCTAGGGAACTCAGGGCGATGGTAAATGGCAACTGCCCGAAGCAGAAGCCGCACAGCTCTTCCAGTGCCAAAACAACTCCACCTGCCTCATTCACTTCACATACCATCAGCTGTGCTAGCAGCTATCTAGGAAACCCTGTTTGGTCACTTCCGGTCCAATGGCCATTGAGCCCAGTGGGATGGAATCAAGCAGGTTGAGCACCCACACTAAACTCACATGGAGCTCCTCACTCAAGGCGCTCAAAACTCCACAGCCAAACACAAGTTCATCGCCCAAGCCATTTCCCGCTGCCATGGAAACCAAGTGCTCTGGCACCACATATGTCTGAGAGTGGATATGACACCTAGGGAACTCAGGGCGATGGTGAATGGCAACTGCCCGAAGCAGCAGCACAGCTCTTCCAGTGCCAAAACAACTCCACCTGCCTCATAAACTTCACATACCATCAGCTGTATTAGCAGCTATCTAGGAAACCCTGTTTGGTCACTTCCCGTCCAATGCCCATTGAGCCCAGTGGGATGGAATCAAGCAGGTTGAGCACCCACACTAAAGTAACATGCACCTCCTCACTCAAGGCGCTCAAAACTCCACAGCCAAACACAAGTTCAGCGCCCAAGCCATTTCCCGCTGCCATGGAAACCAAGTGCTCTGGCACCACATATGTCTGAAAGTGGATATGACACCTAGGGAACTCAGGGCGGTGGTGAATGGCAACTGCCCGAAGCAGCAGCACAGCTCTTCCAGTGCCAAAACAACTCCACCTGCCTCATTCACTTCACATACCATCAGCTGTACTAGCAGCTATCTAGGAAACCCTGTTTGGTCACTTCCGGTCCAATGCCCATTGAGCCCAGTGGGATGGAATCAAGCAGGTTGAGCACCCACACTAAAGTAACATGCACCTCCTCACTCAAGGCGCTCAAAACTCTACAGCCAAACACAAGTTCAGCGCCCAAGCCATTTCCCGCTGCCATGGAAACCAAGTGCTCTGGCACCACATATGTCTGAAAGTGGATATGACACCTAGGGAACTCAGGGCGATGGTGAATGGCAACTGCCCGAAGCAGAAGCAGCACAGCTCTTCCAGTGCCAAAACAACTCCACCTGCCTCATTCACTTCACATACCATCAGCTGTGCTAGCAGCTATCTAGGAAACCCTGTTTGGTCACTTCCGGTCCAATGTCCATTGAGCCCAGTGGGATGGAATCAAGCAGGTTGAGCACCCACACTAAACTCACATGGAGCTCCTCACTCAAGGCGCTCAAAACTCCACAGCCAAACACAAGTTCAGGTCCCAAGCCATTTCCCGCTGCCATGGAAACCAAGTGCTCTGGCACCACATATGTCTGAAAGTGGATATGACACCTAGGGAACTCAGGGCGGTGGTGAATGGCAACTGCCCGAAGCAGAAGCAGCACAGCTCTTCCAGTGCCAAAACAACTCCACCTGCCTCATTCACTTCACATACCATCAGCTGTGCTAGCAGCTATCTAGGAAACCCTGTTTGGTCACTTGCGGTCCAATGCCCATTGAGCCCAGTGGGATGGTTTTAAGCAGGTTGAGCACCCACACTAAACTAACATGGAGCTCCTCACTCAGGGGCGCTCAAAACTCCACAGCCAAACACAAGTTCAGGGCCCAAACCATTTCCCGCTGCCATGGAAACCAAGTGCTCTGCCACCACATAGGTCTGAAAGTGGATATGACACGTAGGGAACTCAGGGCGGTGGTGAATGGCAACTGCCCGAAGCAGCAGCACAGCTCTTCCAGTGCCAAAACAACTCCACCTCAGTCATTCACTTCACATACCATCAGCTGTGCTAGCAGCTATCTAGGAAACCCTGTTTGGTCACTTCCGGTCCAATGTCCATTGAGTCCAGTGGGATAGAATCAAGCAGGTTGAGCACCCACAATAAACTCACATGGAGCTCCTCACTAAAGGCGCTCAAAACTCCACAGCGAAACACAAGTTCAGCGCCCAAGCCATTTCCCGCTGCCATGGAAACCAAGTCTGGCACCACATATGTCTGACAGTGGATATGACACCTAGGGAACTCAGGGTGGTGGTGAATGGCAACTGCCCAAAGCAGCAGCACAGCTCTTCCAGTGCCAAAGCAACTCCGCCTGCCGCATTCACTTCACATACCATCAGCTGTATTAGCAGCTATCTAGGAAACCCTGTTTGGTCACTTGCGGTCCAATGCCCATTGAGCCCAGTGGGATGGAATCAAGCAGGTTGAGCACCCACACTAAAGTAACATGCACCTCCTCACTCAAGGCGCTCAAAACTCCACAGCCAAACACAAGTTCAGCGCCCAAGCCATTTCCCGCTGCCATGACAAGTTCAGCGCCCAAGCCATTTCCCGCTGCCATGGAAACCAAGTGCTCTGGCACCACATATGTCTGAAAGTGGATATGACACGTAGGGAACTCAGGGCGGTGGTGAATGGCAACTGCCCGAAGCAGCAGCACAGCTCTTCCAGTGCCAAAACAACTCCACCTGCCTCATTCACTTCACATACCATCAGCTGTACTAGCAGCTATCTAGGAAACCCTGTTTGGTCACTTCCGGTCCAATGCCCATTGAGCCCAGTGGGATGGAATCAAGCAGGTTGAGCACCCACACTAAACTAACATGCACCTCCTCACTCAAGGCGCTCAAAACTCTACAGCCAAACACAAGTTCAGCGCCCAAGCCATTTCCCGCTGCCATGGAAACCAAGTGCTCTGGCACCACATATGTCTGAAAGTGGATATGACACCTAGGGAACTCAGGGCGATGGTGAATGGCAACTGCCCGAAGCAGAAGCAGCACAGCTCTTCCAGTGCCAAAACAACTCCACCTGCCTCATTCACTTCACATACCATCAGCTGTGCTAGCAGCTATCTAGGAAACCCTGTTTGGTCACTTCCGGTCCAATGTCCATTGAGCCCAGTGGGATGGAATCAAGCAGGTTGAGCACCCACACTAAACTCACATGGAGCTCCTCACTCAAGGCGCTCAAAACTCCACAGCCAAACACAAGTTCATCGCCCAAGCCATTTCCCGCTGCCATGGAAACCAAGTGCTCTGGCACCACATATGTCTGAGAGTGGATATGACACCTAGGGAACTCAGGGCGGTGGTGAATGGCAACTGCCCGAAGCAGCAGCACAGCTCTTCCAGTGCCAAAACAACTCCACCTGCCTCATAAACTTCACATACCATCAGCTGTATTAGCAGCTATCTAGGAAACCCTGTTTGGTCACTTCCCGTCCAATGCCCATTGAGCCCAGTGGGATGGAATCAAGCAGGTTGAGCACCCACACTAAAGTAACATGCACCTCCTCACTCAAGGCGCTCAAAACTCCACAGCCAAACACAAGTTCAGCGCCCAAGCCATTTCCCGCTGCCATGGAAACCAAGTGCTCTGGCACCACATATGTCTGAAAGTGGATATGACACCTAGGGAACTCAGGGCGGTGGTGAATGGCAACTGCCCGAAGCAGCAGCACAGCTCTTCCAGTGCCAAAACAACTCCACCTGCCTCATTCACTTCACATACCATCAGCTGTGCTAGCAGCTATCTAGGAAACCCTGTTTGGTCACTTCCGGTCCAATGCCCATTGAGCCCAGTGGGATGGAATCAAGAAGGTTGAGCACCCACACTAAACTCACATGGAGCTCGTCACTCAGGGGCGCGCAAAACTCCACAGCCAAACACAAGTTCAGGGCCCAAACCATTTCCCGCTGCCATGGAAACCAAGTGCTCTGGCACCACATAGGTCTGAAAGTGGATATGACACGTAGGGAACTCAGGGCGGTGGTGAATGGCAACTGCCCGAAGCAGCAGCACAGATCTTCCAGTGCCAAAACAACTCCACCTCAGTCATGAACTTCACATACCATCAGCTGTGCTAGCAGCTATCTAGGAAACCCTGTTTGGTCACTTCCGGTCCAATGTCCATTGAGTCCAGTGGGATAGAATCAAGCAGGTTGAGCACCCACAATAAACTCACATGGAGCTCCTCACTAATGGCGCTCAAAACTCCACACCCAAACACAAGTTCAGCGCCCAAGCCATTTCCCGCTGCCATGGAAACCAAGTGCTCTGGCACCACATATGTCTGAAAGTGGATATGACACCTAGGGAACTCAGGGCGGTGGTGAATGGCAACTGCCCGAAGCAGCAGCACAGCTCTTCCAGTGCCAAAACAACTCCACCTGCCTCATGAACTTCACATACCATCAGCTGTGCTAGCAGCTATCTAGGAAACCCTGTTTGGTCACTTCCGGTCCAATGCCCATTGAGCCCAGTGGGATGGAATCAAGAAGGTTGAGCACCCACACTAAACTCACATGGAGCTCCTCACTCAGGGGCGCTCAAAACTCCACAGCCAAACACAAGTTCAGCGCCCAAGCCATTTCCCGCTGCCATGGAAACCAAGTGCTCTGGCACCACATAGGTCTGAAAGTGGATATGACACCTAGGGAACTCAGGGCGGTGGTGAATGGCAACTGCCCGAAGCAGCAGCACAGATCTTCCAGTGCCAAAACAACTCCACCTCAGTCATGAACTTCACATACCATCAGCTGTGCTAGCAGCTATCTAGGAAACCCTGTTTGGTCACTTCCGGTCCAATGTCCATTGAGTCCAGTGGGATAGAATCAAGCAGGTTGAGCACTCACAATAAACTCACATGGAGCTCCTCACTAATGGCGCTCAAAACTCCACAGCCAAACACAAGTTCAGCGCCCAAGCCATTTCCCGCTGCCATGGAAACCAAGTGCTCTGGCACCACATATGTCTGAAAGTGGCTATGACACCTAGGGAACTCAGGGCGGTGGTGAATGGCAACTGCCCGAAGCAGCAGCACAGCTCTTCCAGTGCCAAAACAACTCCACCTGCCTCATTCACTTCACATACCATCAGCTGTACTAGCAGCTAGCTAGGAAACCCTGTTTGGAACTTCCGGTCCAATGCCCATTGAGCCCAGTGGGATGGAATCAAGCAGGTTGAGCACCCACACTAAACTAACATGGAGCTCCTCACTCAAGGCGCTCAAAACTCTACAGCCAAACACAAGTTCAGCGCCCAAGCCATTTCCCGCTGCCATGGAAACCAAGTGCTCTGGCACCACATATGTCTGAAAGTGGATATGACACCTAGGGAACTCAGGGCGATGGTGAATGGCAACTGCCCGAAGCAGAAGCAGCACAGCTCTTCCAGTGCCAAAACAACTCCACCTGCCTCATGAACTTCACATACCATCAGCTGTGCTAGCAGCTATCTAGGAAACCCTGTTTGGTCACTTCCGGTCCAATGCCCATTGAGCCCAGTGGGATGGAATCAAGCAGGTTGAGCACCCACACTAAACTCACATGGAGCTCCTCACTCAAGGCGCTCAAAACTCCACAGCCAAACACAAGTTCAGCGCCCAAGCCATTTTCCGCTGCCATGACAAGTTCAGCGCCCAAGCCATTTCCTGCTGCCATGAAAACCAAGTGCTCTGGCACCACATATGTCTGAAAGTGGATATGACACCTAGGGAACTCAGGGCGGTGGTGAATGGCAACTGCCCGAAGCAGCAGCACAGATCTTCCAGTGACCAAACAACTCCACCTGCCTCATTCACTTAACATACCATCAGCTGTGCTAGCAGCTATCTAGGAAACCCTGTTTGGTCACTTCCTGTCCAATGTCCATTGAGCCCAGTGGGATGGTTTTAAGCAGGTTGTTCACCCACACTAAACTAACATGGAGCTCCTCACTCAAGGCGCTCAAAACTCCACAGCGAAACACAAGTTCAGCGCCCAAGCCATTTCCCGCTGCCATGGAAACCAAGTGCTCTGGCACCACATATGTCTGAAAGTGGCTATGACACCTAGGGAACTCAGGGCGGTGGTGAATGGCAACTGCCCGAAGCAGCAGCACAGCTCTTCCAGTGCCAAAACAACTCCACCTGCCGCATTCACTTCACATACCATCAGCTGTACTAGCAGCTATCTAGGAAACCCTGTTTGGTCACTTCCGGTCCAATGCCAATTGAGCCCAGTGGGATGGAATCAAGCAGGTTGAGCACCCACACTAAACTAACATGCACCTCCTCACTCAAGGCGACCAAAACTCCACAGCCAAACACAAGTTCAGCGCCCAAGCCATTTCCCGCTGCCATGACAAGTTCAGCGCCCAAGCCATTTCCCGCTGCCATGGAATCCAAGTGCTCTGGCACCACATATGTCTGAAAGTGGATATGACACCTAGGGAACTCAGGGCAGTGGTGAATGGCAACTGCCCGAAGCAGCAGCATAGATCTTCCAGTGCCAAAACAACTCCACCTCAGTCATGAACTTCACATACCATCAGCTGTGCTAGCAGCTATCTAGGAAACCCTGTTTGGTCACTTCCGGTCCAATGTCCATTGAGTCCAGTGGGATAGAATCAAGCAGGTTGAGCACCCACAATAAACTCACATGGAGCTCCTCACTAAAGGCGCTCAAAACTCCACAGCCAAACACAAGTTCAGCGCCCAAGCCATTTCCCGCTGCCATGGAAACCAAGTGCTCTGGCACCACATATGTCTGAAAGTGGATATGACACCTAGGGAACTCAGGGCGGTGGTGAATGGCAACTGCCCGAAGCAGCAGCACAGCTCTTCCAGTGCCAAAGCAACTCCACCTGCCGCATTCACTTCACATACCATCAGCTGTGCTAGCAGCTATCTAGGAAACCCTGTTTGGTCACTTGCGGTCCAATGCCCATTGAGCCCAGTGGGATGGAATCAAGCAGGTTGAGCACCCACACTAAACTCACATGGAGCTCCTCACTCAAAGCGCTCAAAACTCCTCAGCCAAACACAAGTTCAGCGCCCAAGCCATTTCCCGCTGCCATGGAAACCAAGTGCTCTGGCACCACATATGTCTGAAAGTGGATATGACACCTAGGGAACTCAGGGCGGTGGTGAATGGCAACTGCCCGAAGCAGCAGCACAGCTCTTCCAGTGCCAAAACAACTCCACCTGCCTCATTCACTTCACATACCATCAGCTGTGCTAGCAGCTATCTAGGAAACCCTGTTTGGTCACTTCCGGTCCAATGTCCATTGAGCCCAGTGGGATGGAATCAAGCAGGTTGAGCACCCACACTAAACTCACATGGAGCTCCTCACTCAAGGCGCTCAAAACTCCACAGCCAAACACAAGTTCAGCGCCCAAACCATTTCCCGCTGCCATGGAAACCAAGTGCTCTGGCACCACATATGTCTGAAAGTGGATATGACACCTAGGGAACTCAGGGCGGTGGTGAATGGCAACTGCCCGAAGCAGCAGCACAGATCTTCCAGTGCCAAAACAACTCCACCTGCCTCATTCACTTCACATACCATCAGCTGTGCTAGCAGCTATCTAGGAAACCCTGTTTGGTCACTTCCGGTCTAATGCCCATTGAGCCCAGTGGGATGGTTTTAAGCAGGTTGAGCACCCACACTAAACTCACATGGAGCTCCTCACTCAAGGCGCTCAAAACTCCACAGCCAAACACAAGTTCATCGCCCAAGCCATTTCCCGCTGCCATGGAAACCAAGTGCTCTGGCACCACATATGTCTGAGAGTGGATATGACACCTAGGGAACTCAGGGCGGTGGTGAATGGCAACTGCCCGAAGCAGCAGCACAGATCTTCCAGTGCCAAAGCAACTCCGCCTGCCGCATTCACTTCACATACCATCAGCTGTATTAGCAGCTATCTAGGAAACCCTGTTTGGTCACTTCCCGTCCAATGCCCATTGAGCCCAGTGGGATGGAATCAAGCAGGTTGAGCACCCACACTAAAGTAACATGCACCTCCTCACTCAAGGTGCTCAAAACTCCACAGCCAAACACAAGTTCAGCGCCCAAGCCATTTCCCGCTGCCATGGAAACCAAGTGCTCTGGCACCACATATGTCTGAAAGTGGATATGACACCTAGGGAACTCAGGGCGGTGGTGAATGGCAACTGCCCGAAGCAGCAGCACAGCTCTTCCAGTGCCAAAACAACTCCACCTGCCTCATGAACTTCACATACCATCAGCTGTGCTAGCAGCTATCTAGGAAACCCTGTTTGGTCACTTCCGGTCCAATGTCCATTGAGCCCAGTGGGATGGAATCAAGAAGGTTGAGCACCCACACTAAACTCACATGGAGCTCCTCACTCAGGGGCGCTCAAAACTCCACAGCCAAACACAAGTTCAGGGCCCAAACCATTTCCCGCTGCCATGGAAACCAAGTGCTCTGGCACCACATATGTCTGAAAGTGGATATGACACCTAGGGAACTCAGGGCGGTGGTGAATGGCAACTGCCCGAAGCAGCAGCACAGATCTTCCAGTGCCAAAACAACTCCACCTCAGTCATGAACTTCACATACCATCAGCTGTGCTAGCAGCTATCTAGGAAACCCTGTTTGGTCACTTCCGGTCCAATGTCCATTGAGTCCAGTGGGATAGAATCAAGCAGGTTGAGCACCCACAATAAACTCACATGGAGCTCCTCACTAATGGCGCTCAAAACTCCACAGCCAAACACAAGTTCAGCGCCCAAGCCATTTCCCGCTGCCATGGAAACCAAGTGCTCTGGCACCACATATGTCTGAAAGTGGATATGACACCTAGGGAACTCAGGGCGGTGGTGAATGGCAACTGCCCGAAGCAGCAGCACAGCTCTTCCAGTGCCAAAACAACTCCACCTGCCGCATTCACTTCACATACCATCAGCTGTGCTAGCAGCTATCTAGGAAACCCTGTTTGGTCACTTCCGGTCCAATGCCCATTGAGCCCAGTGGGATGGAATCAAGAAGGTTGAGCACCCACACTAAACTCACATGGAGCTCCTCACTCAGGGGCGCTCAAAACTCCACAGCCAAACACAAGTTCAGCGCCCAAGCCATTTCCCGCTGCCATGGAAACCAAGTGCTCTGGCACCACATAGGTCTGAAAGTGGATATCACACGTAGGGAACTCAGGGCGGTGGTGAATGGCAACTGCCCGAAGCAGCAGCACAGATCTTCCAGTGCCAAAACAACTCCACCTCAGTCATGAACTTCACATACCATCAGCTGTGCTAGCAGCTATCTAGGAAACCCTGTTTGGTCACTTCCGGTCCAATGTCCATTGAGTCCAGTGGGATAGAATCAAGCAGGTTGAGCACCCACAATAAACTCACATGGAGCTCCTCACTAATGGCGCTCAAAACTCCACAGCCAAACACAAGTTCAGCGCCCAAGCCATTTCCCGCTGCCATGGAAACCAAGTGCTCTGGCACCACATATGTCTGAAAGTGGATATGACACCTAGGGAACTCAGGGCGGTGGTGAATGGCAACTGCCCGAAGCAGCAGCACAGCTCTTCCAGTGCCAAAACAACTCCACCTGCCTCATTCACTTCACATACCATCAGCTGTACTAGCAGCTATCTAGGAAACCCTGTTTGGTCACTTCCGGTCCAATGCCCATTGAGCCCAGTGGGATGGAATCAAGCAGGTTGAGCACCCACACTAAACTAACATGGAGCTCCACACTCAAGGCGCTCAAAACTCTACAGCCAAACACAAGTTCATCGCCCAAGCCATTTCCCGCTGCCATGGAAACCAAGTGCTCTGGCACCACATATGTCTGAAAGTGGATATGACACCTAGGGAACTCAGGGCGATGGTGAATGGCAACTGCCCGAAGCAGAAGCAGCACAGCTCTTCCAGTGCCAAAACAACTCCACCTGCCTCATGAACTTCACATACCATCAGCTGTGCTAGCAGCTATCTAGGAAACCCTGTTTGGTCACTTCCTGTCCAATGTCCATTGAGCCCAGTGGGATGGTTTTAAGCAGGTTGTTCACCCACACTAAACTAACATGGAGCTCCTCACTCAAGGCGCTCAAAACTCCACAGCGAAACACAAGTTCAGCGCCCAAGCCATTTCCCGCTGCCATGGAATCCAAGTGCTCTGGCACCACATATGTCTGAAAGTGGCTATGACACCTAGGGAACTCAGAGCGGTGGTGAATGGCAACTGCCCTAAGCAGCACAGCTCTTCCAGTGCCAAAACAACTCCACCTGCCGCATTCACTTCACATACCATCAGCTGTACTAGCAGCTATCTAGGAAACCCTGTTTGGTCACTTCCGGTCCAATGCCAATTGAGCCCAGTGGGATGGAATCAAGCAGGTTGAGCACCCACACTAAACTCACATGGAGCTCCTCACTCAAGGCGCTCAAAACTCCACAGCCAAACACAAGTTCAGCGCCCAAGCCATTTCCCGCTGCCAAACACAAGTTCATCGCCCAAGCCATTTCCCGCTGCCATGGAAACCAAGTGCTCTGGCACCACATATGTCTGAAAGTGGATATGACACCTAGGGAACTCAGGGCGGTGGTGAATGGCAACTGCCCGAAGCAGCAGCACAGCTCTTCCAGTGCCAAAACAACTCCACCTGCCTCATTCACTTCACATACCATCAGCTGTACTAGCAGCTATCTAGGAAACCCTGTTTGGTCACTTCCTGTCCAATGTCCATTGAGCCCAGTGGGATGGTTTTAAGCAGGTTGTTCACCCACACTAAACTAACATGGAGCTCCTCACTCAAGGCGCTCAAAACTCCACAGCGAAACACAAGTTCAGCGCCCAAGCCATTTCCCGCTGCCATGGAAACCAAGTGCTCTGGCACCACATACGTCTGAAAGTGGCTATGACACCTAGGGAACTCAGGGCGGTGGTGAATGGCAACTGCCCTAAGCAGCACAGCTCTTCCAGTGCCAAAACAACTCCACCTGCCTCATTCACTTCACATACCATCAGCTGTACTAGCAGCTATCTAGGAAACCCTGTTTGGTCACTTCCGGTCCAATGCCAATTGAGCCCAGTGGGATGGAATCAAGCAGGTTGAGCACCGACACTAAACTCACATGGAGCTCCTCACTCAAGGCGCTCAAAACTCCACAGCCAAACACAAGTTCAGGTCCCAAGCCATTTCCCGCTGCCATGGAAACCAAGTGCTCTGGCACCACATATGTCTGAAAGTGGATATGACACCTAGGGAACTCAGGGCGATGGTGAATGGCAACTGCCCGAAGCAGAAGCAGCACATCTCTTCCAGTGTCAAAACAACTCCACCTCAGTCATTCACTTCACATACCATCAGCTGTGCTAGCAGCTATCTAGGAAACCCTGTTTGGTCACTTGCGGTCCAATGCCCATTGAGCCCAGTGGGATGGAATCAAGCAGGTTGAGCACCCACACTAAACTCACATGGAGCCCCTCACTCAAGGCGCTCAAAACTCCACAGCCAAACACAAGTTCAGCGCCCAAACCATTTCCCGCTGCCATGGAAACCAAGTGCTCTGGCACCACATATGTCTGAAAGTGGATATGACACCTAGGGAACTCAGGGCGGTGGTGAATGGCAACTGCCCGAAGCAGCAGCACAGATCTTCCAGTGCCAAAACAACTCCACCTCAGTCATGAACTTCACATACCATCAGCTGTGCTAGCAGCTATCTAGGAAACCCTGTTTGGTCACTTCCGGTCCAATGTCCATTGAGCCCAGTGGGATGGAATCAAGCAGGTTGAGCACCCACACTAAAGTAACATGCACCTCCTCACTCAAGGCGCTCAAAACTCCACAGCCAAACACAAGTTCAGCGCCCAAGCCATTTCCCGCTGCCATGACAAGTTCAGCGCCCAAGCCATTTCCCGCTGCCATGGAAACCAAGTGCTCTGGCACCACATATGTCTGAAAGTGGCTATGACACCTAGGGAACTCAGGGCGGTGGTGAATGGCAACTGCCCGAAGCAGCAGCACAGCTCTTCCAGTGCCAAAACAACTCCACCTGCCTCATTCACTTCACATACCATCAGCTGTGCTAGCAGCTATCTAGGAAACCCTGTTTGGTCACTTCCGGTCCAATGCCCATTGAGCCCAGTGGGATGGAATCAAGCAGGTTGAGCACCCACACTAAACTAACATGGAGCTCCTCACTCAAGGCGCTCAAAACTCTACAGCCAAACACAAGTTCAGCGCCCAAGCCATTTCCCGCTGCCATGGAAACCAAGTGCTCTGGCACCACATATGTCTGAAAGTGGATATGACACCTAGGGAACTCAGGACGATGGTGAATGGCAACTGCCCGAAGCAGAAGCAGCACAGCTCTTCCAGTGCCAAAACAACTCCACCTGCCTCATGAACTTCACATACCATCAGCTGTGCTAGCAGCTATCTAGGAAACCCTGTTTGGTCACTTCCGGTCCAATGCCCATTGAGCCCAGTGGGATGGAATCAAGCAGGTTGAGCACCCACACTAAACTCACATGGAGCTCCTCACTCAAGGCGCTCAAAACTCCACAGCCAAACACAAGTTCAGCGCCCAAGCCATTTCCCGCTGCCATGACAAGTTCAGCGAACAAGCCATTTCCCGCTGCCATGAAAACCAAGTGCTCTGGCACCACATATGTCTGAAAGTGGATATGACACCTAGGGAACTCAGGGCGGTGGAGAATGGCAACTGCCCGAAGCAGCAGCACAGATCTTCCAGTGACCAAACAACTCCACCTGCCTCATTCACTTCACATACCATCAGCTGTGCTAGCAGCTATCTAGGAAACCCTGTTTGGTCACTTCCTGTCCAATGTCCATTGAGCCCAGTGGGATGGTTTTAAGCAGGTTGTTCACCCACACTAAACTAACATGGAGCTCCTCACTCAAGGCGCTCAAAACTCCACAGCCAAACACAAGTTCAGCGCCCAAGCCATTTCCCGCTGCCATGGAAACCAAGTGCTCTGGCACCACATATGTCTGAAAGTGGCTATGACACCTAGGGAACTCAGGGCGGTGGTGAATGGCAACTGCCCGAAGCAGCAGCACAGCTCTTCCAGTGCCAAAACAACTCCACCTGCCGCATTCACTTCACATACCATCAGCTGTACTAGCAGCTATCTAGGAAACCCTGTTTGGTCACTTGCGGTCCAATGCCAATTGAGCCCAGTGGGATGGAATCAAGCAGGTTGAGCACCCACACTAAACTCACATGGAGCTCCTCACTCAAGGCGCTCAAAACTCCACAGCCAAACACAAGTTCAGGTCCCAAGCCATGTCCCGCTGCCATGGAAACCAAGTGCTCTGGCACCACATATGTCTGAAAGTGGATATGACACCTAGGGAACTCAGGGCGATGGTGAATGGCAACTGCCCGAAGCAGAAGCAGCACAGCTCTTCCAGTGCCAAAACAACTCCACCTCAGTCATTCACTTCACATACCATCAGCTGTGCTAGCAGCTATCTAGGAAACCCTGTTTGGTCATTTGCGGTCCAATGCCCATTGAGCCCAGTGGGATGGAATCAAGCAGGTTGAGCACCCACACTAAACTCACATGGAGATCCTCACTCAAGGCGATCAAAACTCCACAGCCAAACACAAGTTCAGCGCCCAAGCCATTTCCCGCTGCCATGACAAGTTCAGCGCCCAAGCCATTTCCCGCTGCCATGGAATCCAAGTGCTCTGGCACCACATATGTTTGAAAGTGGATATGACACCTAGGGAACTC
This sequence comes from Ochotona princeps, assembly GCF_030435755.1. Taxonomy (NCBI): domain Eukaryota; kingdom Metazoa; phylum Chordata; class Mammalia; order Lagomorpha; family Ochotonidae; genus Ochotona; species Ochotona princeps. Next base: position 141,768 of record NW_026698073.1, read on the forward strand.
AGGGCGATGGTGAATGGCAACTGCGCGAAGCAGCAGCAGCACAGCTCTTCCAGTGCCAAAACAACTCCACCTGCCTCATTCACTTCACATACCATCAGCTGTGCTAGCAGCTATCTAGGAAACCCTGTTTGGTCACTTCCGGTCCAATGCCCATTGAGCCCAGTGGGATGGAATCAAGAAGGTTGAGCACCCACACTAAACTCACATGGAGCCCCTCACTCAAGGCGCTCAAAACTCCACAGCCAAACACAAGTTCAGCGCCCAAACCATTTCCCGCTGCCATGGAAACCAAGTGCTCTGGCACCACATATGTCTGAAAGTGGATATGACACCTAGGGAACTCAGGGCGGTGGTGAATGGCAACTGCCCGAAGCAGCAGCACAGCTCTTCCAGTGCCAAAACAACTCCACCTGCCTCATGAACTTCACATACCATCAGCTGTGCTAGCAGCTATCTAGGAAACCCTGTTTGGTCACTTCCGGTCCAATGTCCATTGAGCCCAGTGGGATGGAATCAAGCAGGTTGAGCACCCACACTAAACTCACATGGAGCTCCTCACTCAAGGCGCTCAAAACTCCACAGCCAAACACAAGTTCAGCGCCCAAGCCATTTCCCGCTGCCATGGAAACCAAGTGCTCTGGCACCACATAGGTCTGAAATTGGATATGACACGTAGGGAACTCAGGGCGGTGGTGAATGGCAACTGCCCGAAGCAGCAGCACAGATCTTCCAGTGCCAAAACAACTCCACCTCAGTCATGAACTTCACATACCATCAGCTGTGCTAGCAGCTATCTAGGAAACCCTGTTTGGTCACTTCCGGTCCAATGTCCATTGAGTCCAGTGGGATAGAATCAAGCAGGTTGAGCACCCACAATAAACTCACATGGAGCTCCTCACTCAAGGCGCTCAAAACTCCTCAGCCAAACACAAGTTCAGCGCCCAAGCCATTTCCCGCTGCCATGGAAACCAAGTGCTCTGGCACCACATATGTCTGAAAGTGGATATGACACCTAGGGAACTCAGGGTGGTGGTGAATGGCAACTGCCCAAAGCAGCAGCACAGCTCTTCCAGTGCCAAAGCAACTCCACCTGCCGCATTCACTTCACATACCATCAGCTGTATTAGCAGCTATCTAGGAAACCCTGTTTGGTCACTTCCGGTCCAATGCCCATTGCGCCCAGTGGGATGGAATCAAGCAGGTTGAGCACCCACACTAAAGTAACATGCACCTCCTCACTCAAGGCGCTCAAAACTCCACAGCCAAACACAAGTTCAGCGCCCAAGCCATTTCCCGCTGCCATGGAAACCAAGTGCTCTGGCACCACATATGTCTGAAAGTGGATATGACACGTAGGGAACTCAGGGCGGTGGTGAATGGCAACTGCCCGAAGCAGAAGCAGCACAGCTCTTCCAGTGCCAAAACAACTCCACCTCAGTCATGAACTTCACATACCATCAGCTGTATTAGCAGCTATTTAGGAAACCCTGTTTGGTCACTTCCGGTCCAATGCCCATTGAGCCCAGTGGGATGGAATCAAGCAGGTTGAGCACCCACACTAAACTCACATGGAGCTCCTCACTCAAGGCGCTCAAAACTCCTCAGCCAAACACAAGTTCAGCGCCCAAGCCATTTCCCGCTGCCATGGAAACCAAGTGCTCTGGCACCACATATGTCTGAAAGTGGATATGACACCTAGGGAACTCAGGGCGGTGGTGAATGGCAACTGCCCGAAGCAGCAGCACAGCTCTTCCAGTGCCAAAACAACTCCACCTGCCTCATGAACTTCACATACCATCAGCTGTGTTAGCAGCTATCTAGGAAACCCTGTTTGGTCACTTCCGGTCCAATGTCCATTGAGCCCAGTGGGATGGAATCAAGCAGGTTGAGCACCCACACTAAAGTAACATGCACCTCCTCACTCAAGGCGCTCAAAACTCCACAGCCAAACACAAGTTCAGCGCCCAAGCCATTTCCCGCTGCCATGGAAACCAAGTGCTCTGGCACCACATATGTCTGAAAGTGGATATGACACCTAGGGAACTCAGGGCGGTGGTGAATGGCAACTGCCCGAAGCAGCAGCACAGCTCTTCCAGTGCCAAAACAACTCCACCTGCCTCATTCACTTCACATACCATCAGCTGTGCTAGCAGCTATCTAGGAAACCCTGTTTGGTCACTTCCGGTCCAATGTCCATTGAGCCCAGTGGGATGGAATCAAGCAGGTTGAGCACCCACACTAAACTCACATGGAGATCCTCACTCAAGGCGCTCAAAACTCCACAGCCAAACACAAGTTCAGCGCCCAAGCCATTTCCCGCTGCCATGGAAACCAAGTGCTCTGGCACCACATAGGTCTGAAAGTGGATATGACACCTAGGGAACTCAGGGCGGTGGTGAATGGCAACTGCCCGAAGCAGCAGCACAGATCTTCCAGTGCCAAAACAACTCCACCTCAGTCATGAACTTCACATACCATCAGCTGTGCTAGCAGCTATCTAGGAAACCCTGTTTGGTCACTTCCGGTCCAATGTCCATTGAGTCCAGTGGGATAGAATCAAGCAGGTTGAGCACCCACAATAAACTCACATGGAGCTCCTCACTAAAGGCGCTCAAAACTCCACAGCCAAACACAAGTTCAGCGCCCAAGCCATTTCCCGCTGCCATGGAAACCAAGTGCTCTGGCACCACATATGTCTGAAAGTGGATATGACACCTAGGGAACTCAGGGTGGTGGTGAATGGCAACTGCCCAAAGCAGCAGCACAGCTCTTCCAGTGCCAAAGCAACTCCACCTGCCGCATTCACTTCACATACCATCAGCTGTATTAGCAGCTATCTAGGAAACCCTGTTTGGTCACTTCCGGTCCAATGCCCATTGCGCCCAGTGGGATGGAATCAAGCAGGTTGAGCACCCACACTAAAGTAACATGCACCTCCTCACTCAAGGCGCTCAAAACTCCACAGCCAAACACAAGTTCAGCGCCCAAGCCATTTCCCGCTGCCATGGAAACCAAGTGCTCTGGCACCACATATGTCTGAAAGTGGATATGACACGTAGGGAACTCAGGGCGGTGGTGAATGGCAACTGCCCGAAGCAGAAGCAGCACAGCTCTTCCAGTGCCAAAACAACTCCACCTCAGTCATGAACTTCACATACCATCAGCTGTATTAGCAGCTATTTAGGAAACCCTGTTTGGTCACTTCCGGTCCAATGCCCATTGAGCCCAGTGGGATGGAATCAAGCAGGTTGAGCACCCACACTAAACTCACATGGAGCTCCTCACTCAAGGCGCTCAAAACTCCTCAGCCAAACACAAGTTCAGCGCCCAAGCCATTTCCCGCTGCCATGGAAACCAAGTGCTCTGGCACCACATATGTCTGAAAGTGGATATGACACCTAGGGAACTCAGGGCGGTGGTGAATGGCAACTGCCCGAAGCAGCAGCACAGCTCTTCCAGTGCCAAAACAACTCCACCTGCCGCATTCACTTCACATACCATCAGCTGTGTTAGCAGCTATCTAGGAAACCCTGTTTGGTCACTTCCGGTCCAATGTCCATTGAGCCCAGTGGGATGGAATCAAGCAGGTTGAGCACCCACACTAAAGTAACATGCACCTCCTCACTCAAGGCGCTCAAAACTCCACAGCCAAACACAAGTTCAGCGCCCAAGCCATTTCCCGCTGCCATGGAAACCAAGTGCTCTGGCACCACATATGTCTGAAAGTGGATATGACACCTAGGGAACTCAGGGCGGTGGTGAATGGCAACTGCCCGAAGCAGCAGCACAGCTCTTCCAGTGCCAAAACAACTCCACCTGCCTCATTCACTTCACATACCATCAGCTGTGCTAGCAGCTATCTAGGAAACCCTGTTTGGTCACTTCCGGTCCAATGTCCATTGAGCCCAGTGGGATGGAATCAAGCAGGTTGAGCACCCACACTAAACTCACATGGAGATCCTCACTCAAGGCGCTCAAAACTCCACAGCCAAACACAAGTTCAGCGCCCAAGCCATTTCCCGCTGCCATGGAAACCAAGTGCTCTGGCACCACATAGGTCTGAAAGTGGATATGACACCTAGGGAACTCAGGGCGATGGTGAATGGCAACTGCCCGAAGCAGCAGCACAGATCTTCCAGTGCCAAAACAACTCCACCTCAGTCATGAACGTCACATACCATCAGCTGTGCTAGCAGCTATCTAGGAAACCCTGTTTGGTCACTTCCTTTTTAATGTCCATTGAGTCCAGGAGGATAGAATCAAGCAGGTTGAGCACCCACACTAAACTCACATGGAGCTCCTCACTCAAGGCGCTCAAAACTCCACAGCCAAACACAAGTTCAGCGCCCAAGCCATTTCCCGCTGCCATGGAAACCAAGTGTTCTGGCACCACATATGTCTGAAAGTGGATATGACACCTAGGGAACTCAGGGCGGTGGTGAATGGCAACTGCCCGAAGCAGCAGCACAGCTCTTCCAGTGCCAAAACAACTCCACCTCAGTCATGAACTTCACATACCATCAGCTGTGCTAGCAGCTATCTAGGAAACCCTGTTTGGTCACTTCCGGTCCAATGCCCATTGAGCCCAGTGGGATGGAATCAAGCAGGTTGAGCACCCACACTAAACTCACATGGAGCTCCTCACTCAAGGCGCTCAAAACTCCACAGCCAAACACAAGTTCAGCGCCCAAGCCTTTTCCCGCTGCCATGGAAACCAAGTGCTCTGGCACCACATATGTCTGAAAGTGGATATGACACCTAGGGAACTCAGGGCGGTGGTGAATGGCAACTGCCCGAAGCAGCAGCACAGCTCTTCCAGTGCCAAAACAACTCCACCTGCCTCATTCACTTCACATACCATCAGCTGTGCTAGCAGCTATCTAGGAAACCCTGTTTGGTCACTTCCGGTCCAATGTCCTTTGAGTCCAGTGGGATAGAATCAAGCAGGTTGAGCACCCACACTAAACTCACATGGAGATCCTCACTCAAGGCGCTCAAAACTCCACAGCCAAACACAAGTTCAGCGCCCAAGCCATTTCCCGCTGCCATGGAAACCAAGTGCTCTGGCACCACATATGTCTGAAAGTGGATATGACACCTAGGGAACTCAGGGTGGTGGTGAATGGCAACTGCCCGAAGCAGCAGCACAGCTCTTCCAGTGCCAAAGCAACTCCACCTGCCGCATTCACTTCACATACCATCAGCTGTATTAGCAGCTATCTAGGAAACCCTGTTTGGTCACTTCCGGTCCAATGTCCATTGAGCCCAGTGGGATGGAATCAAGCAGGTTGAGCACCCACACTAAAGTAACATGCACCTCCTCACTCAAGGCGCTCAAAACTCCACAGCCAAACACAAGTTCAGCGCCCAAGCCATTTCCCGCTGCCATGACAAGTTCAGCGCCCAAGCCATTTCCCGCTGCCATGGAAACCAAGTGCTCTGGCACCACATATGTCTGAAAGTGGATATGACACCTAGGGAACTCATGGCGATGGTGAATGGCAACTGCCCGAAGCAAAAGCAGCACAGCTCTTCCAGTGCCAAAACAACTCCACCAGCCTCATGAACTTCATATACCATCAGCTGTGCTAGCAGCTCTCTAGGAAACCCTGTTTGGTCACTTCCGGTCCAATGCCCATTGAGCCCAGTGGGATGGAATCAAGCAGGTTGAGCACCCACACTAAACTCACATGGAGCTCCTCACTCAAGGCGCTCAAAACTCCACAGCCAAACACAAGTTCAGCGCCCAAGCCATTTCCCGCTGCCATGGAAACCAAGTGCTCTGGCACCACATATGTCTGAAAGTGGATATGACACCTAGGGAACTCAGTGCGGTGGTGAATGGCAACTGCCCGAAGCATCAGCAGAGCTCTTCCAGTGCCAAAACAACTCCACCTGCCTCATGAACTTCACATACCATCAGCTGTATTAGCAGCTATCTAGGAAACCCTGTTTGGTCACTTCCGGTCCAATGTCCATTGAGCCCAGTGGGATGGAATCAAGCAGGTTGAGCACCCACACTAAACTCACATGGAGCTCCTCACTCAAGGCGCTCAAAACTCCACAGCCAAACACAAGTTCAGCGCCCAAGCCATTTCCCGCTGCCATGACAAGTTCAGCGCCCAAGCCATTTCCCGCTGCCATGGAAACCAAGTGCTCTGGCACCACATATGTCTGAAAGTGGATATGACACCTAGGGAACTCAGGGCGATGGTGAATGGCAACTGCCCGAAGCAGAAGCAGCACAGCTCTTCCAGTGCCAAAACAACTCCACCTGCCTCATTCACTTCACATACCATCAGCTGCGCTAGCAGCTATCTAGGAAACCCTGTTTGGACACTTCCGGTCCAATGTCCATTGAGCCCAGTGGTTTGGAATCAAGCAGGTTGAGCACCCACACTAAACTCACATGGAGCTCCTCACTCAAGGCACTCAAATCTCCACAGCCAAACACAAGTTCAGCGCCCAAACCATTTCCCGCTGCCATGGAAACCAAGTGCTCTGGCACCACATATGTCTGAAAGTGGATATGACACCTAGGGAACTCAGGGCGGTGGTGAATGGCAACTGCCCGAAGCAGCAGCACAGCTCTTCCAGTGCCAAAACAACTCCACCTGCCTCATTCACTTCACATACCATTAGCTGTGCTAGCAGCTATCTTGGAAACCCTGTTTGGTCACTTCCGGTCCAATGTCCATTGAGCCCAGTGGGATGGAATCAAGCAGGTTGAGCACCCACACTAAACTAACATGGAGCTCCTCACTCAAGGCGCTCAAAACTCCACAGCCAAACACAAGTTCAGCGCCCAAGCCATTTCCCGCTGCCATGGAAACCAAGTGCTCTGGCACCACATATGTCTGAAAGTGGATATGACACCTAGGGAACTCAGGGCGGTGGTGAATGGCAACTGCCCGAAGCAGCAGCACAGCTCTTCCAGTGCCAAAACAACTCCACCTGCCGCATTCACTTCACATACCATCAGCTGTGCTAGCAGCTATCTAGGAAACCCTGTTTGGTCACTTCCGGTCCAATGTCCTTTGAGTCCAGTGGGATAGAATCAAGCAGGTTGAGCACCCACACTAAACTCACATGGAGATCCTCACTCAAGGCGCTCAAAACTCCACAGCCAAACACAAGTTCAGCGCCCAAGCCATTTCCCGCTGCCATGGAAACCAAGTGCTCTGGCACCACATATGTCTGAAAGTGGATATGACACCTAGGGAACTCAGGGTGGTGGTGAATGGCAACTGCCCAAAGCAGCAGCACAGCTCTTCCAGTGCCAAAGCAACTCCACCTGCCGCATTCACTTCACATACCATCAGCTGTATTAGCAGCTATCTAGGAAACCCTGTTTGGTCACTTCCGGTCCAATGTCCATTGAGCCCAGTGGGATGGAATCAAGCAGGTTGAGCACCCACACTAAAGTAACATGCACCTCCTCACTCAAGGCGCTCAAAACTCCACAGCCAAACACAAGTTCAGCGCCCAAGCCATTTGCCGCTGCCATGACAAGTTCAGCGCCCAAGCCATTTCCCGCTGCCATGGAAACCAAGTGCTCTGGCACCACATATGTCTGAAAGTGGCTATGACACCTAGGGAACTCATGGCGATGGTGAATGGCAACTGCCCGAAGCAAAAGCAGCACAGCTCTTCCAGTGCCAAAACAACTCCACCTGCCTCATGAACTTCACATACCATCAGCTGTGCTAGCAGCTCTCTGGGAAACCCTGTTTGGTCACTTCCGGTCCAATGCCCATTGAGCCCAGTGGGATGGAATCAAGCAGGTTGAGCACCCACACTAAACTCACATGGAGCTCCTCACTCAAGGCGCTCAAAACTCCACACCCAAACACAAGTTCAGCGCCCAAGCCATTTCCCACAGCCATGGAAACCAAGTGCTCTGGCACCACATATGTCTGAAAGTGGATATGACACCTAGGGAACTCAGTGCGGTGGTGAATGGCAACTGCCCGAAGCATCAGCAGAGCTCTTCCAGTGCCAAAACAACTCCACCTGCCTCATGAACTTCACATACCATCAGCTGTATTAGCAGCTATCTAGGAAACCCTGTTTGGTCACTTCCGGTCCAATGTCCATTGAGCCCAGTGGGATGGAATCAAGCAGGTTGAGCACCCACACTAAACTCACATGGAGCTCCTCACTCAAGGCGCTCAAAACTCCACAGCCAAACACAAGTTCAGCGCCCAAGCCATTTCCCGCTGCCATGACAAGTTCAGGGCCCAAGCCATTTCCCGCTGCCATGGAAACCAAGTGCTCTGGCACCACATATGTCTGAAAGTGGATATGACACGTAGGAAACTCAGGGCGGTGGTGAATGGCAAATGCGCGAAGCAGTAGCACAGCTCTTCCAGTGCCAAAACAACTCCACCTGCCGCATTCACTTCACATATCATCAGCTGTGCTAGCAGCTATCTAGGAAACCCTGTTTGGTCACTTCCGGTCCAATGTCCATTGAGCCCAGTGGGATGGAATCAAGAAGCTTGAGCACCCACACTAAACTCACATGGAGATCCTCACTCAAGGCGCTCAAAACTCCACAGCCAAGCACAAGTTCAGCGCCCAAGCCATTTCCCGCTGCCATGGAAACCAAGTGCTCTGGCACCACATATGTCTGAAAGTGGATATGACACCTAGGGAACTCAGGGCGGTGGTGAATGGCAACTGCCCGAAGCAGCAGCACAGCTCTTCCAGTGCCAAAACAACTCCACCTGCCTCATTCACTTCACATACCATTAGCTGTGCTAGCAGCTATCTAGGAAACCCTGTTTGGTCACTTCCGGTCCAATGTCCATTGAGCCCAGTGGGATGGAATCAAGCAGGTTGAGCACCCACACTAAACTAACATGGAGCTCCTCACTCAAGGCGCTCAAAACTCCACAGCCAAACACAAGTTCAGCGCCCAAGCCATTTCCCGCTGCCATGGAAACCAAGTGCTCTCACCACATATGTCTGAAAGTGGATATGACACCTAGGGAACTCAGGGCGATGGTGAATGGCAACTGCCCGAAGCAGCAGCACAGCTCTTCCAGTGCCAAAACAACTCCACCTCAGTCATTCACTTCACATATCATCAGCTGTGCTAGCAGCTATCTAGGAAACCCTGTTTGGTCACTTCAGGTCCAATGCCCATTGAGCCCAGTGGGATGGAATCAAGCAGGTTGAGCACCCACACTAAACTCACATGGAGCTCCTCACTCAAGGCACTCAAAACTCCACAGCCAAACACAAGTTCAGCGCCCAAGCCATTTCCCGCTGCCATGGAAACCAAGTGCTCTGGCACCACATATATCTGAGAGTGGATATGACACCTAGGGAACTCAGGGCGGTGGTGAATGGCAACTGCCCGAAGCATCAGCAGAGCTCTTCCAGTGCCAAAACAACTCCACCTGCCTCATGAACTTCACATACCATCAGCTGTGCTAGCAGCTATCTAGGAAACCCTGTTTGGTCACTTCCGGTCCAATGCCCATTGAGCCCAGTGGGATAGAATCAAGCAGGTTGAGCACCCACACTAAACTCACATGGAGATCCTCACTCAAGGCGCTCAAAACTCCACAGCCAAACACAAGTTCAGCGCCCAAGCCATTTCCCGCTGCCATGGAAACCAAGTGCTCTGGCACCACATATGTCTGAAAGTGGATATGACACCTAGGGAACTCAAGATGGTGGTGAATGGCAACTGCCCGAAGCAGCAGCACAGCTCTTCCAGTGCCAAAACAACTCCACCTGCCTCATTCACTTCACATACCATCAGCTGTGCTAGCAGCTATCTAGGAAACCCTGTTTGGTCACTTCCGGTCCAATGTCCATTGAGCCCAGTGGGATGGAATCAAGCAGGTTGAGCACCCACACTAAACTCACATGCAGCTCCTCATTCAAGGCACTCAAAACTCCACAGCCAAACACAAGTTCAGCGCCCAAACCATTTCCCGCTGCCATGGAAACCAAGTGCTCTGGCACCACATATGTCTGAAAGTGGATATGACACCTAGGGAACTCAGGCGGTGGTGAATGGCAACTGCCCGAAGCAGCAGCACAGCTCTTCCAGTGCCAAAACAACTCCACCTGCCTCATGAACTTCACATACCATCAGCTGTGCTAGCAGCTATCTAGGAAACCCTGTTTGGTCACTTCCGGTCCAATGCCCATTGAGCCCAGTGGGATGGAATCAAGCAGGTTGAGCACCCACACTAAACTAACATGGAGCACCTCACTCAAGGCACTCAAAACTCCACAGCCAAACACAAGTTCAGCGCCCAAGCCATTTCACGGCGCCATGGAAACCAAGTGCTCTGGCACCACATATGTCTGAAAGTGGCTATGACACCTAGGGAACTCAGGGCGGTGGTGAATGGCAACTGCCCGAAGGAGAAGCAGCACAGCTCTTCCAGTGCCAAAACAACTCCACCTGCCGCATTCACTTCACATACCATCAGCTGTGCTAGGAGCTATCTAGGAAACTCTGTTTGGTCACTTCCGGCCCAATGCCCATTGAGCCCAGTGGGATGGAATCAAGCAGGTTGAGCACCCACACTAAACTCACATGGAGCTCCTCACTCAAGGCGCTCAAAACTCCACAGCCAAACACAAGTTCAGCGCCCAAACCATTTCCCGCTGCCATGGAAACCAAGTGCTCTGGCACCACATATGTCTGAAAGTGGATATGACACGTAGGGAACTCAGGGTGATCGTGAATGGCAACTGCCCGAAGCAGCAGCACAGGTCTTCCAGTGCCAAAACAACTCCACCTGCCTCATGAACTTCACATACCATCAGCTGTGCTAGCAGCTATCTAGGAAACCCTGTTTGGTCACTTGCGGTCCAATGCCCATTGAGCCCAGTGGGATGGAATCAAGCAGGTTGAGCACCCACACTAAACTCACATGGAGCCCCTCACTCAAGGCGCTCAAAACTCCACAGCCAAACACAAGTTCAGCGCCCAAACCATTTCCCGCTGCCATGGAAACCAAGTGCTCTGGCACCACATATGTCTGAAAGTGGCTATGACACCTAGGGAACTCAGGGCGGTGGTGAATGGCAACTGCCCGAAGCAGCAGCACAGATCTTCCAGTGCCAAAACAACTCCACCTCAGTCATGAACTTCACATACCATCAGCTGTGCTAGCAGCTATCTAGGAAACCCTGTTTGGTCACTTCCGGTCTAATGCCCATTGAGCCCAGTGGGATGGTTTTAAGCAGGTTGAGCACCCACACTAAACTCACATGGAGCTCCTCACTCAAGGGGCTCAAATCTCCATAGCCAAACACAAGTTCAGCACCCAAGCCATTTCCCGCTGCCATGGAAACCAAGTGCTCTGGCACCACATATGTCTGAGAGTGCATATGACACCTAGGGAACTCAGGGCGGTGGTGAATGGCAACTGCCAGAAGCAGCAGCACAGCTCTTCCAGTGCCCAAACAACTCCACCTGCCTCATTCACTTCACATACCATCAGCTGTGCTAGCAGCTATCTAGGAAACCCTGTTTGGTCACTTCCGGTCCAATGTCCATTGAGCCCAGTGGGATGGAATCAAGCAGGTTGAGCACCCACACTAAAGTAACATGCACCTCCTCAATGAAGGCGCTCAAAACTCCACAGCCAAACACAAGTTCAGCGCCCAAGCCATTTCCCGCTGCCATGACAAGTTCAGCGCCCAAGCCATTTCCCGCTGCCATGGAAACCAAGTGCTCTGGCACCACATATGTCTGAAAGTGGCTATGACACCTAGGGAACTCAGGGCGGTGGTGAATGGCAACTGCCCGAAGCAGCAGCACAGCTCTTCCAGTGCCAAAACAACTCCACCTCAGTCATGAACTTCACATACCATCAGCTGTGCTAGCAGCTATCTAGGAAACCCTGTTTGGTCACTTCCGGTCCAATGCCCATTGAGCCCAGTGGGATGGAATCAAGCAGGTTGAGCACCCACACTAAACTAACATGGAGCTCCTCACTCAAGGCGCTCAAAACTCTACAGCCAAACACAAGTTCAGCGCCCAAGCCATTTCCCGCTGCCATGGAAACCAAGTGCTCTGGCACCACATATGTCTGAAAGTGGATATGACACCTAGGGAACTCAGGGCAATGGTGAATGGCAACTGCCCGAAGCAGAAGCAGCACAGCTCTTCCAGTGCCAAAACAACTCCACCTGCCTCATTCACTTCACATACCATCAGCTGTGCTAGCAGCTATCTAGGAAACCCTGTTTGGTCACTTCCGGTCCAATGTCCATTGAGCCCAGTGGGATGGAATCAAGCAGGTTGAGCACCCACACTAAACTCACATGGAGCTCCTCACTCAAGGCGCTCAAAACTCCACAGCCAAACACAAGTTCAGCGCCCAAGCCATTTCCCGCTGCCATGACAAGTTCAGCGAACAAGCCATTTCCCGCTGCCATGAAAACCAAGTGCTCTGGCACCACATAGGTCTGAAAGTGGCTATGACACCTAGGGAACTCAGGGCGGTGGTGAATGGCAACTGCCCGAAGCAGCAGCACAGCTCTTCCAGTGCCAAAACAACTCCACCTGCCGCATTCACTTCACATACCATCAGCTGTACTAGCAGCTATCTAGGAAACCCTGTTTGGTCACTTGCGGTCCAATGCCAATTGAGCCCAGTGGGATGGAATCAAGCAGGTTGAGCACCCACACTAAACTCACATGGAGCTCCTCACTCAAGGCGCTCAAAACTCCACAGCCAAACACAAGTTCAGGTCCCAAGCCATGTCCCGCTGCCATGGAAACCAAGTGCTCTGGCAAAACATATGTCTGAAAGTGGATATGACACCTAGGGAACTCAGGGCGATGGTGAATGGCAACTGCCCGAAGCAGAAGCAGCACAGCTCTTCCAGTGCCAAAACAACTCCACCTCAGTCATTCACTTCACATACCATCAGCTGTGCTACCAGCTATCTAGGAAACCCTGTTTGGTCATTTGCGGTCCAATGCCCATTGAGCCCAGTGGGATGGAATCAAGCAGGTTGAGCACCCACACTAAACTCACATGGAGCTCCTCACTCAAGGCGATCAAAACTCCAGAGCCAAACACAAGTTCAGCGCCCAAGCCATTTCCCGCTGCCATGACAAGTTCAGCGCCCAAGCCATTTCCCGCTGCCATGGAATCCAAGTGCTCTGGCACCACATATGTTTGAAAGTGGATATGACACCTAGGGAACTCAAGGCGATGGTGAATGGCAACTGCGCGAAGCAGCAGCAGCACAGCTCTTCCAGTGCCAAAACAACTCCACCTGCCTCATGAACTTCACATACCATCAGCTGTGCTAGCAGCTATCTAGGAAACCCTGTTTGGTCACTTCCGGTCCAATGTCCATTGAGCCCAGTGGGATGGAATCAAGCAGGTTGAGCACCCACACTAAAGTAACATGCACCTCCTCACTCAAGGCGCTCAAAACTCCACAGCCAAACACAAGTTCAGCGCCCAAGCCATTTCCCGCTGCCATGACAAGTTCAGCGCCCAAGCCATTTCCCGCTGCCATGGAAACCAAGTGCTCTGGCACCACATATGTCTGAAAGTGGCTATGACACCTAGGGAACTCAGGGCGGTGGTGAATGGCAACTGCCCGAAGCAGCAGCACAGCTCTTCCAGTGCCAAAACAACTCCACCTGCCTCATTCACTTCACATACCATCAGCTGTACTAGCAGCTATCTAGGAAACCCTGTTTGGTCACTTCCCGGTCCAATGCCCATTGAGCCCAGTGGGATGGAATCAAGCAGGTTGAGCACCCACACTAAAGTAACATGCACCTCCTCACTCAAGGCGCTCAAAACTCTACAGCCAAACACAAGTTCAGCGCCCAAGCCATTTCCCGCTGCCATGGAAACCAAGTGCTCTGGCACCACATATGTCTGAAAGTGGATATGACACCTAGGGAACTCAGGGCAATGGTGAATGGCAACTGCCCGAAGCAGAAGCAGCACAGCTCTTCCAGTGCCAAAACAACTCCACCTGCCTCATGAACTTCACATACCATCAGCTGTGCTAGCAGCTATCTAGGAAACCTTGTTTGGTCACTTCCGGTCCAATGTCCATTGAGCCCAGTGGGATGGAATCAAGCAGGTTGAGCACCCACACTAAACTCACATGGAGCTCCTCACTCAAGGCGCTCAAAACTCCACAGCCAAACACAAGTTCAGCGCCCAAGCCATTTCCCGCTGCCATGACAAGTTCAGCGCCCAAGCCATTTCCCACTGCCATGAAAACCAAGTGCTCTGGCACCACATATGTCTGAAAGTGGATATGACACCTAGGGAACTCAGGGCGGTGGTGAATGGCAACTGCCCGAAGCAGCAGCACAGATCTTCCAGTGACCAAACAACTCCACCTGCCTCATTCACTTCACATACCATCAGCTGTGCTAGCAGCTATCTAGGAAACCCTGTTTGGTCACTTCCTGTCCAATGTCCATTGAGCCCAGTGGGATGGTTTTAAGCAGGTTGTTCACCCACACTAAACTAACATGGAGCTCCTCACTCAAGGCGCTCAAAACTCCACAGCCAAACACAAGTTCAGCGCCCAAGCCATTTCCCGCTGCCATGGAAACCAAGTGCTCTGGCACCACATAGGTCTGAAAGTGGCTATGACACCTAGGGAACTCAGGGCGGTGGTGAATGGCAACTGCCCGAAGCAGCAGCACAGCTCTTCCAGTGCCAAAACAACTCCACCTGCCGCATTCACTTCACATACCATCAGCTGTACTAGCAGCTATCTAGGAAACCCTGTTTGGTCACTTCCGGTCCAATGCCAATTGAGCCCAGTGGGATGGAATCAAGCAGGTTGAGCACCCACACTAAACTCACATGGAGCTCCTCACTCAAGGCGATCAAAACTCCACAGCCAAACACAAGTTCAGCGCCCAAGCCATTTCCCGCTGCCATGGAAACCAAGTGCTCTGGCACCACATATGTCTGAAAGTGGATATGACACCTAGGGAACTCAGGGCGATGGTGAATGGCAACTGCCCGAAGCAGAAGCAGCACAGCTCTTCCAGTGCCAAAACAACTCCACCTCAGTCATTCACTTCACATACCATCAGCTGTGCTAGCAGCTATCTAGGAAACCCTGTTTGGTCACTTGCGGTCCAATGCCCATTGAGCCCAGTGGGATGGAATCAAGCAGGTTGAGCACCCACACTAAACTCACATGGAGCTCCTCACTCAAGGAGATCAAAACTCCACAGCCAAACAAAAGTTCAGCGCCCAAGCCATTTCCCGCTGCCATGACAAGTTCAGCGCCCAAGCCATTTCCCGCTGCCATGGAATCCAAGTGCTCTGGCACCACATATGTCTGAAAGTGGATATGACACCTAGGGAACTCAGGGCAGTGGTGAATGGCAACTGCCCGAAGCAGCAGCACAGATCTTCCAGTGCCAAAACAACTCCACCTCAGTCATGAACTTCACATACCATCAGCTGTGCTAGCAGCTATCTAGGAAACCCTGTTTGGTCACTTCCGGTCCAATGTCCATTGAGTCCACTGGGATAGAATCAAGCAGGTTGAGCACCCACAATAAACTCACATGGAGCTCCTCACTAAAGGCGCTCAAAACTCCACAGCCAAACACAAGTTCAGCGCCCAAGCCATTTCCCGCTGCCATGGAAACCAAGTGCTCTGGCACCACATATGTCTGAAAGTGGATATGACACCTAGGGAACTCAGGGCGGTGGTGAATGGCAACTGCCCGAAGCAGCAGCACAGCTCTTCCAGTGCCAAAGCAACTCCACCTGCCGCATTCACTTCACATACCATCAGCTGTGCTAGCAGCTATCTAGGAAACCCTGTTTGGTCACTTGCGGTCCAATGCCCATTGAGCCCAGTGGGATGGAATCAAGCAGGTTGAGCACCCACACTAAACTCACATGGAGCTCCTCACTCAAAGCGCTCAAAACTCCTCAGCCAAACACAAGTTCAGCACCCAAGCCATTTCCCGCTGCCATGGAAACCAAGTGCTCTGGCACCACATATGTCTGAAAGTGGATATGACACCTAGGGAACTCAGGGCGGTGGTGAATTTCAACTGCCCGAAGCAGCAGCACAGCTCTTCCAGTGCCAAAACAACTCCACCTGCCTCATTCACTTCACATACCATCAGCTGTGCTAGCAGCTATCTAGGAAACCCTGTTTGGTCACTTCCGGTCCAATGTCCATTGAGCCCAGTGGGATGGAATCAAGCAGGTTGAGCACCCACACTAAACTCACATGGAGCTCCTCACTAAAGGCGCTCAAAACTCCACAGCCAAACACAAGTTCAGCGCCCAAGCCATTTCCCGCTGCCATGGAAACCAAGTGCTCTGGCACCACATATGTCTGAAAGTGGATATGACACCTAGGGAACTCAGGGTGGTGGTGAATGGCAACTGCCCAAAGCAGCAGCACAGCTCTTCCAGTGCCAAAGCAACTCCACCTCAGTCATTCACTTCACATACCATCAGCTGTATTAGCAGCTATCTAGGAAACCCTGTTTGGTCACTTCCGGTCCAATGCCCATTGAGCCCAGTGGGATGGAATCAAGCAGGTTGAGCACCCACACTAAAGTAACATGCACCTCCTCACTCAAGGCGCTCAAAACTCCACAGCCAAACACAAGTTCAGCGCCCAAGCCATTTCCCGCTGCCATGGAAACCAAGTGCTCTGGCACCACATATGTCTGAAAGTGGATATGACACCTAGGGAACTCAGGGCGGTGGTGAATGGCAACTGCCCGAAGCAGCAGCACAGATCTTCCAGTGCCAAAACAACTCCACCTGCCTCATGAACTTCACATACCATCAGCTGTGCTAGCAGCTATCTAGGAAACCCTGTTTGGTCACTTCCTGTCCAATGTCCATTGAGTCCAGTGGGATAGAATCAAGCAGGTTGAGCACCCACACTAAACTCACATGGAGCTCCTCACTCAAGGCGATCAAAACTCCACAGCCAAACACAAGTTCAGCGCCCAAGCCATTTCCCGCTGCCATGGAAACCAAGTGCTCTGGCACCACATATGTCTGAAAGTGGATATGACACCTAGGGAACTCAGGGCGGTGGTGAATGGCAACTGCCCGAAGCAGCAGCACAGCTCTTCCACTGCCAAAACAACTCCACCTGCCTCATTCACTTCACATACCATCAGCTGTGCTAGCAGCTATCTAGGAAACCCTGTTTGGTCACTTCCGGTCTAATGCCCATTGAGCCCAGTGGGATGGTTTTAAGCAGGTTGAGCACCCACACTAAACTAACATGGAGCTCCTCACTCAAGGCGCTCAAAACTCCACAGCCAAACACAAGTTCAGCGCCCAAGCCATTTCCCGCTGCCATGGAAACCAAGTGCTCTTGCACCACATATGTCTGAAAGTGGATATGACACCTAGGGAACTCAGGGCGGTGGTGAATGGCAACTGCCCGAAGCAGCAGCACAGCTCTTCCACTGCCAAAACAACTCCACCTGCCTCATGAACTTCACATACCATCAGCTGTGTTAGCAGCTATCTAGGAAACCCTGTTTGGTCACTTCCCGTCTAATGCCCATTGAGCCCAGTGGGATGGAATCAAGCAGGTTGAGCACCCACACTAAACTCACATGGAGCTCCTCACTCAAGGCGCTCAAAACTCCACAGCCAAACACAAGTTCAGCGCCCAAGCCATTTCCCGCTGCCATGGAAACCAAGTGTTCTGGCACCACATATGTCTGAAAGTGGATATGACACCTAGGGAACTCAGGGCGGTGGTGAATGGCAACTGCCCGAAGCAGCAGCACAGGTCTTCCAGTGCCAAAACAACTCCACCTCAGTCATGAACTTCACATACCATCAGCTGTGCTAGCAGCTATCTAGGAAACCCTGTTTGGTCACTTCCGGTCCAATGTCCATTGAGCCCAGTGGGATGGAATCAAGCAGGTTGAGCACCCACACTAAACTCACATGGAGCTCCTCACTCAAGGCGCTCAAAACTCCACAGCCAAACACAAGTTCAGCGCCCAAGCCATTTCCCGCTGCCATGGAAACCAAGTGCTCTGGCACCACATATGTCTGAAAGTGGATATGACACCTAGGGAACTCAGGGCGGTGGTGAATGGCAACTGCCCGAAGCATCAGCAGAGCTCTTCCAGTGCCAAAACAACTCCACCTGCCTCATGAACTTCACATACCATCAGCTGTATTAGCAGCTATCTAGGAAACCCTGTTTGGTCACTTGCGGTCCAATGTCCTTTGAGTCCAGTGGGATAGAATCAAGCAGGTTGAGCACCCACACTAAACTCACATGGAGATCCTCACTCAAGGCGCTCAAAACTCCACAGCCAAACACAAGTTCAGCGCCCAAGCCATTTCCCGCTGCCATGGAAACCAAGTGCTCTGGCACCACATATGTCTGAAAGTGGATATGACACCTAGGGAACTCAGGGTGGTGGTGAATGGCAACTGCCCGAAGCAGCAGCACAGCTCTTCCAGTGCCAAAGCAACTCCACCTGCCGCATTCACTTCACATACCATCAGCTGTATTAGCAGCTATCTAGGAAACCCTGTTTGGTCACTTCCGGTCCAATGTCCATTGAGCCCAGTGGGATGGAATCAAGCAGGTTGAGCACCCACATTAAAGTAACATGCACCTCCTCACTCAAGGCGCTCAAAACTCCACAGCCAAACACAAGTTCAGCGCCCAAGCCATTTCCCGCTGCCATGACAAGTTCAGCGCCCAAGCCATTTCCCGCTGCCATGGAAACCAAGTGCTCTGGCACCACATATGTCTGAAAGTGGATATGACACCTAGGGAACTCAAGATGGTGGTGAATGGCAACTGCCCGAAGCAAAAGCAGCACAGCTCTTCCAGTGCCAAAACAACTCCAACTGCCTCATGAACTTCACATACCATCAGCTGTGCTAGCAGCTCTCTGGGAAACCCTGTTTGGTCACTTCCGGTCCAATGCCCATTGAGCCCAGTGGGATGGAATCAAGCAGGTTGAGCACCCACACTAAACTCACATGGAGCTCCTCACTCAAGGCGCTCAAAACTCCACAGCCAAACACAAGTTCAGCGCCCAAGCCATTTCCCACAGCCATGGAAACCAAGTGCTCTGGCACCACATATGTCTGAAAGTGGATATGACACCTAGGGAACTCAGTGCGGTGGTGAATGGCAACTGCCCAAAGCAGCAGCACAGCTCTTCCAGTGCCAAAACAACTCCACCTGCCTCATTCACTTCACATACCATCAGCTGTATTAGCAGCTATCTAGGAAACCCTGTTTGGTCACTTCCGGTCCAATGTCCATTGAGCCCAGTGGGATGGAATCAAGCATGTTGAGCACCCACACTAAACTCACATGCACCTCCTCACTCAAGGCGCTCAAAACTCCACAGCCAAACACAAGTTCAGCGCCCAAGCCATTTCCCGCTGCCATGACAAGTTCAGCGCCCAAGCCATTTCCCGCTGCCATGGAAACCAAGTGCTCTGGCACCACATATGTCTGAAAGTGGATATGACACCTAGGGAACTCAGGGCGATGGTGAATGGCAACTGCCCGAAGCAAAAGCAGCACAGCTCTTCCAGTGCCAAAACAACTCCACCTGCCTCATTCACTTCACATACCATCAGCTGCGCTAGCAGCTATCTAGGAAACCCTGTTTGGTCACTTCCGGTCCAATGTCCATTGAGCCCAGTGGTTTGGAATCAAGCAGGTTGAGCACCCACACTAAACTCACATGGAGCTCCTCACTCAAGGCACTCAAATCTCCACAGCCAAACACAAGTTCAGCGCCCAAACCATTTCCCGCTGCCATGGAAACCAACTGCTCTGGCACCACATATGTCTGAAAGTGGATATGACACCTAGGGAACTCAGGGCGGTGGTGAATGGCAACTGCCCGAAGCAGCAGCACAGATCTTCCAGTGCCAAAACAACTCCACCTCAGTCATGAACGTCACATACCATCAGCTGTGCTAGCAGCTATCTAGGAAACCCTGTTTGGTCACTTCCGGTCCAATGTCCATTGAGTCCAGCGGGATGGAATCAAGCAGGTTGAGCACCCACACTAAACTCACATGGAGCTCCTCACTCAAGGGGCTCAAAACTCCACAGTCAAACACAAGTTCAGCGCACAAACCATTTCCCGCTGCCATGGAAACCAAGTGCTCTGGCACCACATATGTCTGAAAGTGGATATGACACGTAGGAAACTCAGGGCGGTGGTGAATGGCAACTGCGCGAAGCAGTAGCACAGCTCTTCCAGTGCCAAAGCAACTCCACCTGCCGCATTCACTTCACATATCATCAGCTGTGCTAGCAGCTATCTAGGAAACCCTGTTTGGTCACTTCCGGTCCAATGTCCATTGAGCCCAGTGGGATGGAATCAAGCAGGTTGAGCACCCACACTAAACTCACATGGAGCTCCTCATTCAAGGCACTCAAAACTCCACAGCCAAACACAAGTTCAGCGCCCAAGCCATTTCCCGCTGCCATGGAAACCAAGTGCTCTGGCACCACATATGTCTGAAAGTGGATATGACACCTAGGGAACTCAGGCGGTGGTGAATGGCAACTGCCCGAAGCAGCAGCACAGCTCTTCCAGTGCCAAAACAACTCCACCTGCCTCATTCACTTCACATACCATCAGCTGTGCTAGCAGCTATCTAGGAAACCCTGTTTGGTCACTTCCGGTCCAATGCCCATTGAGCCCAGTGGGATGGAATCAAGCAGGTTGAGCACCCACACTAAACTAACATGGAGCACCTCACTCAAGGCACTCAAAACTCCACAGCCAAACACAAGTTCAGCGCCCAAGCCATTTCACGGCGCCATGGAAACCAAGTGCTCTGGCACCACATATGTCTGAAAGTGGCTATGACACCTAGGGAACTCAGTTCGATGGTGAATGGCAACTGCCCGAAGGAGAAGCAGCACAGCTCTTCCAGTGCCAAAACAACTCCACCTGCCTCATGAACTTCACATACCATCAGCTGTGCTAGGAGCTATCTAGGAAACTCTGTTTGGTCACTTCCGGCCCAATGCCCATTGAGCCCAGTGGGATGGAATCAAGCAGGTTGAGCACCCACACTAAACTCACATGGAGCTCCTCACTCAAGGCGCTCAAAACTCCACAGCCAAACACAAGTTCAGCGCCCAAACCATTTCCCGCTGCCATGGAAACCAAGTGCTCTGGCACCACATATGTCTGAAAGTGGATATGACACGTAGGGAACTCAGGGTGATCGTGAATGGCAACTGCCCGAAGCAGCAGCACAGGTCTTCCAGTGCCAAAACAACTCCACCTGCCTCATTCACTTCACATACCATCAGCTGTGCTAGCAGCTATCTAGGAAACCCTGTTTGGTCACTTCCGGTCCAATGCCCATTGAGCCCAGTGGGATGGAATCAAGCAGGTTGAGCACCCACACTAAACTCACATGGAGCTCCTCACTCAAGGCGCTCAAAACCTGCACAGCCAAACACAAGTTCAGCGCCCAAGCCATTTCCCGCTGCCATGGAAACCAAGTGCTCTGGCACCACATATGTCTGAAAGTGGATATGACACCTAGGGAACACAGGGCGGTGGTGAATGGCAACTGCCCGAAGCAGCAGCACAGCTCTTCCAGTGCCAAAACAACTCCACCTGCCTCATTCACTTCACATACCATCAGCTGTGCTAGCAGCTATCTAGGAAACCCTGTTTGGTCACTTGCGGTCCAATGCCCATTGAGCCCAGTGGGATGGAATCAAGCAGGTTGAGCACCCACACTAAACTAACATGGAGCTCCTCACTCAAGGCGCTCAAAACTCCACAGCCAAACACAAGTTCAGCGCCCAAGCCATTTCCCGCTGCCATGGAAACCAAGTGCTCTGGCACCACATATGTCTGAAATTGGATATGGGAGTTTGCAAAATGGCCGACCACGGAGGGTTGATGTAAAGGGGAAGGCAGAGAGAGAGGGCCAAAAAGTGCCAGAAGAAGGAGCAAGTCTAATTAAAAATAGTATACACAGGTGTGCGAATCCCACAGGACACTGCGGAATCAACAAGATCCACGCAATTTGGAGAATCAACCAAAAATAACAACAAATAAACCAAGGAAGCGCTCAGCCCCCGGCTCAGTCTCACCGCAGCTCGAAAACGGGTGAGTTGGGAACCCAGCGAGGGGAAAGGCCCGCGGGTGTTTTGAACAGCCAACTTTGGGAGATCGTTGCACAAGGCCCCGCCAGTGGCGGCTGGAAACTGCAGGAGTGCTGAAACCTCTAGCACTGGTGGCGATATTAGTGACCTTGGTGGGACCCAGGCAAAGACAGGGACGGCTAAGTAACACACATTCCCACATAACGAACGCTACAGTACCGGAAGGGCGCTGGGATCCTGAGGTGCGGTAGCCGGCAGGTACCCCGGGACCACAGCTAAACTAAATTCTGGGCCAACCCAGGCCGAAGGAAAGCGGCCGTGCCTCAGACAAAAAACCAAAGTAAAACAACAACAACAACAAAAAATCCTAGGCACTGAAACCTAAGGCTGAAACCTAAGGCGCTGAAACCTGAAACCCAGAAGGGAAACAAAAACAACTCCCTGGGCTGAAGGAAAACAAAAACCTAGGCTAGCAAGACCTCAGGCCACCCACTAGGTGGCAACAGAGGTCAAGGGTGAGAATTCAGCAACACCTGGGGCCACAAGCATGAGGCGCAATAGGAGAGCCAGTGAGGTAGATGCAGCTAATGCCATCCCAAAAAGCCACCATAAAGCCTGGTCGATCGCAGAGATTACAGATGAAGAAATTGAAGACGTCTCTGATAAGGAGTTCAGGAAAATAATTATAAAACTCTTCAGAGACAATGAAAAACGATGGGACGAGCTCAAAGATTTTAAAAACCACATAATCACAGAAACAAAATCACTCAAAAACGAGATCCTGGACTTGAAGAATAAAGTTGAGAGCTTAGCCAACAGAATTACACCAGCAGAAGACAGGATATCCGACTTAGAAGATTCCCAGAATGAAAGCAGGCAGATTATTAACCAACTAGAGTCACAACTACACAAGGCGACCAAGACGATCCAGGAGATGAATGACAACATCAAGAAGTCAAATATCAGAATCATGGGGCTCCCAGAAGGAGTGGAAAGAGAAACAGGCATACAACCAGTACTTGAGGAAATTATGCAGGAGAACTTCCAAAATACCTGGAACATGAGTCCAATCCAAATTCAGGAAGGCCAGAGGACTCTCCACAGGGTGGACCCAAAACGATCCTCCCCAAGACACGTGGTAATCAAGCTACCCTCCAATGAATACAAAGAAAGAATCCTAAGGTTAGCACGATCCAAAGAGAAGCTTACATTTAGGGGTAGGACCATCAGAATCACTGCCGACTTCTCAGAACAGACGCTCCAGGCAAGAAGGGAGTGGAACAAAATCTTTCAAGTACTGAAAGAGAACAACTGTCAACCAAGAATACTCTACCCAGCAAAGATTTCATTTGTATACGAGAATGAAACTAGATACTTCCACAGCAAAGAGTAATTAGAAGAATATGCCAACACAAAACCAACTCTACAAAATCTCCTTAGAAATGCGCTACTCCCAGAGAAAAAGGAAGCAAGCCATAAGCAAGGATGGCAATCAGGGAGATCTCAATAAAGTCCATCCACGGAAACGACAATCAATTACCAACAACCTCAAAAACACAGGCATATGTCACGGCATTATTATAATTTCTCAATATTAACCCTCAACACAAATGGCTTAAATTCATCACTGAAAAGGCACCGATTAGCAGACTGGGTTAAAAATCAGGACCCAACTATATGCTGCTTGCAAGAAACGCATCTAACCAGAAGAAACTTCAGGAAACTCAAAGTGAAAGGATGGAAACAAATATTCCATGCCAATGGACGAGAAAAAAAGGCTGGCATGGCAGTCCTATTCTCAGATGATACGGACTTCAAAGTAACAAACGTCAAAAAGGACAGGGAAGGGCGCTACATCCTCTTGAAAGGGAGGATCCAACAAGAACCAATCGCAATTCTTAACATATATGCTCCTAGCCCGGATGCACCCAGCTATGTGAAACAACTACTTTTGGACTTAAAGGGAGACATAGATGAACATACGATAATTCTGGGAGATCTGAACACCCCACTAACACCAATAGATAGATCAACGCAGCAAAAGCTCAACAGAGAAGCCACAGAACTCACACAAACAATAGAACAACTGGACCTAGTAGACATCTATAGAATATTTCATCCTAAGGCTTCAGACTACACCTTCTTCTCAGCAGTGCATGGTACCTTCTCCAGGATAGACCACATAATAGGACACAAAGCAAGTTTAACTAACTACAAAAATATCAGAATCATACCATGTACCTTCTCAGACCATCACGGAGTGAAACTGGAAATCAACAACTCAAAATGTCCCAGGAAACATGTAAACTCCTGGAGGCTGAACAATATGCTACTAAACGAACAATGGGTTAGAGAAGAAATTAAAGACGAGATCAAAAAATTTATGGAAACCAACGAAAACCCAGATACAAATGTCCAAAACTTATGGGACACCGCCAAAGCAGTGTTACGTGGTAAGTTTATTGCAATTAGCGCGCACGTCAAAGCTCAAGAAAGGCAACAAACGCAGGAATTAAGCACACACCTCCAGGAACTGGAAAAGCAACAGCAGAAGGACCCCACAAACAAGAGGAAACAAGAAATTATCAAAACAAGACAAGAACTAAATCAGAAAGAAATTAAAAAACCATTCAGAAAATAAATGAATCAAAAAGCTGGTTCTTTGAGAGGATAGACAAAATAGATACCCCACTGGCCCAACTGACAAAGAAAAAACAAGACAATGCAAGAATTAGCAGCATCAAAGATGAAAAAGGCAACATAACAACAGACACTACTACCATTAAGGAAATAATTAGAAATTATTACAAAGAACTATACGCCAACAAATCCGATAACCACTTGGAAATGGAAAGATTCTTAGAATCCCACCACTTACCAAAACTCACCCCAGAAGCAACAGAAGACCTGAATAAACCCATTACCGAATCAGAAATAGAATCAGTGATTAAAGAGCTCCCAACAAAGAAAAGCCCAGGCCCAGATGGTTTTACCACAGAATTCTACAAAACATTCCAACCAGAGCTAACCCCAATCCTTTACAAGCTCTTCAAAACAATAGAAAAGGAAGCAGTTCTTCCAAACTCATTCTATGAAGCCAATGTCACCTTAATCCCCAAACCGAACAGAGAATTAACAGAGAAGGAAAACTACAGACCGATCTCCCTGATGAACGTTGACGCTAAGATTCTCAACAAAATCCTAGCCAATAGAATACAAAAAAACATCAGACAGATCATCCATCCAGACCAAGTAGGTTTCATCCAGGGAATGCAGGGATGGTTCAACATAAGAAAATCCATAAATGTGATACATCACATCCAAAAACTGAAAAACAAAAACCATATAATAGTATCAATAGATGCAGAAAAAGCCTTCGACAAAATTCAACACCACTTCATGTTAAAAACCCTAACCAGGGTAGGGATAGAAGGAACAATCCACAACATAATCAAAGCAATATATGAAAAACCCAATGCCAGCATCATACTAAATGGAGAAAAACTGGATCCCTTCCCACTGAGATCTGGAACAAGACAAGGCTGCCCACTATCACCACTGCTATTCAATATAGTCCTAGAGGTACTTGCAGAAGCCATAAGACAAGACAAAGAAATCAAAGGAATCCAAATTGGAAATGAAGAAGTCAAGCTTTCACTATTCGCAGACGACATGATTCTCTACATAGAAGAACCAAAAAACTCAATACAAAGACTCCTAGAACTCATACGAGAATTTGGCAGAGTGGCAGGATACAAAATTAATGAACAAAAATCAATAGCCATGGTGTATGCAAATGGCCGCAAGATGGAAGAAGATCTAACCAACAAGCTACCATTCAAAATAAGAGAGAAAAGCATGAAATATCTGGGAATAAATTTAACCAAAAGCGTAGATGACCTTTATGAAGAAAATTACAAAACACTCAAAAAACAAATAGAACAAGACCTCGAAAGATGGAACAACATCCCGTGCTCCTGGATAGGCAAAATTAATATCATCAAAATGTCTATACTACCAAAAGCAATATATACATTCAATGCAATCCCAATCAAATTACCCACAGCATTCTTCATCGAACTGGAAAAAATGATACACAGATTCACCTGGAAACACAAAAAACCACGAATAGCCAGAACCACTCTGAAGAACAGACACTTAACAGGGGGAATCACAGTACCGGATCTATGGACATACTATAGGGCAGTGGTCATCAAAACAGCCTGGTACTGGCACAAAGATAGAGAGGAAGATCAGTGGAGCAGAATAGAAACAACAGATGGAAACCCACACAGATACAGTCAATTAATCTTCGACAAAAAGACAGACAACAATCCAAGGAAATGGGAAGGTCTGTTCAATAAATGCTGTTGGGACAACTGGTTGATAGCCTGCAGAAACAAAAAGATAGACCCACATCTCTCACCATACACCAAGATCGAATCTAAATGGATAAAAGACCTAAAGTTACATCCAGAAACCTTCAAACTTCTGGAAGAAAATGTTGGAAACACACTGGAACACTTAGGGGTAGGCCCTCACTTCCTAAAAAAGACTTCAAATGCAGTAGAAATCGAGACCAAAATAAACAATTGGGACCTCATCAAACTAAGAAGCTTCTGTACAGCTAGAGAAACAATCAACAAAGTAAAAAGGCAACCGACAGAATGGGAGAAGATCTTTGCACACTACATAGGAGATAGAGGGCTGATCTCCAGAATATACAAAGAGCTACAGAGAAACCAAAACAACAGAACAAACAAACTGCTCAAGAAATGGGCACGGGAAATGGGCAGACATTTCACAAAAGAACAAACCCAAATGGCACACAAGCATATGAAAAAATGTTCAAGTTCCTTGGCAATAAGGGAAATCCAAATGAAGACAACAATGAGGTACCACCTAACTCCAGTAAGGATGGCACACATACATAATACCACCAACACTTGCTGGCGAGGCTGTGGGGAAAAGGGAACCCTTCTCCACTGCTGGTGGGACTGCAGACTTGTACAGCCTCTTTGGGAATCAGTTTGGCGAATACTCAAACAACTGAAAATCAGCATACCATATGATCCAGCAATAGCACTCCTAGGAATATATCCAAAAGATCTCCTACACAAGAAACCAACATGCACGCCTATGTTCATAGCAGCACTATCTACAATCACAAAAACCTGGAAGCAGCCAAAATGCCCATCAATAGAAGACTGGATAAGAAAGCTATGGTTCATCTACTCTATGGAATACTACTCAGCTATTAAAAAAAAACGAAATGCAGTTCTTTGTGGACAAATGGGCCCGACTGGAATCCATCATGCTAAGAGAAATGAACCAATCCCAAAAGGTTAAATACCGCATGTTCGCCTTAATCTGAGATGAAAAGATGACAACTTGAAAGATAGTACCTGTATATTGTAATATTAGAGCAATCTCTAACAACCTGTATCCAATGCAATAAGATAATGCGATATAATCTATAAAACAACAATTAATGTCAGAATACTCAAGATCTACATCAAAAAAGTGTAAAACCTACTATGCCCTCAATACACTATGTTAACCGGTAATGGGGAGGGAGTGCAGGGAAATCTTTCAAGACCATAAAAAGAGTGAGAGAAAAAAAAGTACAATATAGCTTATCAAGGTCAAATCTGGTATTTCATAGACAGCAGACTCAATGCAGCACTAAACAACAATAAAACTACTATACCAATGCATGAGGGGGGAATCGGGTGCGATCCTGACAACCTCTTAACAGGAGGTCATGTGCGTGGAGCAGGGGGGCACTCCAGAGTGGAGCAGGTGGTAAGGAGGAAGCTTGGATCCCAACCATGAAGACTCCCAGATCTTCAACACAAACTACTAATACGAGCAACAAGGACTATACCCCAGAAGAAGTCCAAACACTACCGCGCAGAAACCAACGTCATCGGAAAGACAACCAGAAGCCCTGAGCGGTCCGCAGACACAGAAGAACAATTAATGTCCTTCGGGACCAGGGAGGAGAGCTTTCTCTGGTCCGAGCCTGGCTCCACCTCTGGACCCCCCCCTCCCTCGCAGTGACCATCGGGATCGCTTCGAAAACCCCTCACAGCAAACAAACAATCATACAAACTAAAAAAAAAAAAAAAACCCTAAAATAAATAGACAAACAACAGAAAGTAGAGCTTGAAATCTGACAGGAAAGAGCTGGCATGGATTGGCTCATGCCTTGCTGGGTGGGACACAAAGATTGGTCACTCCTCACCATGGTGTTGAGGATTTCCCTGCACACCCCCCCAAAAAAAAATGTTCTGCACCTTAAATGTCGACAAATATCTTGGTAGAGTTACAAGCCAGTCTGGATTATCCCAAAATCTGCCAAGATCAACAAAATTATACTTCAACACAACAAATGGCTAAATACTAAAATGAAATAGACATGAGACAGCTGAATGGTACCCTATGGCCTTTTCGGGGTATATAGCAGCCGGTCCGGTCCTGTATATAAACAAAAATTGAGATGTCAATGAGCTAATCATAGGTTGTGGTTAGGACTTGTTTTTTTGTTATTTTGTTCTTTGATTTTGTTTTTTTTATTGTTTTTTTTTTCTTTAACATACTGGTTACTCAAAACTATGTCAATTCCATAATATTGCAAATTGCTGTTGATGTTATATTGGGACTCTTAATTGACTGTGATGATATTATACCAGCTCTGACTTCGGACCAGAAATGGTCTCCCCAAGAAACTGTTCAACCAATCTGGAAAATAAGTAGCTGGACTCCATGCTTAATATATGTTTACAAGGAAAGAATCTTGATTGAATTTGAACTATAATGCTGCAGCAAGGTGGAGGAATCCACCGGGGGGAGGGGAGGGGAGGGGAAGGGGGAGGGGGATTCCCAAAGCATAAGAAACTGTCATATAATGATAAATATTAATTAAAAATAAAAAAAATTAAAAAAAAATAAAATAAAATATAAAAATCAATAAATAAAAAAACCAAATGAGAAATGACTAAAAACAGTAAGGAAATCTAATAAAGCGTGTGTGAACAAAAAAAAAAAAAAAAAGAAAGAAAGAGGATATGACACCTAGGGAACTCAGTGCGGTGGTGAATGGCAACAGCCCGAAGCAGCAGCACAGCTCTTCCAGTGCCAAAACAACTCCACCTGCCTCATTCACTTCACATACCATCAGCTGTGCTAGAAGCTATCTAGGAAACCCTGTTTGGTCACTTCCGGTCCAATGCCCATTGAGCCCAGTGGGATGGAATCAAGCAGGTTGAGCACCCACACTAAACTCACATGGAGCTCCTCACTCAAGTCGCTCAAAACTCCACAGCCAAACACAAGTTCAGCATCCAAGCCATTTCCCGCTGCCATGACAAACCAAGTGCTCTGGCACCACATATGTCTAGGGAACTCAGGACGGTGGTGAATGGCAACTGCCCGAAGCAGCAGCACAGCTCTTCCAGTGCCAAAACAACTCCACCTGCCTCATTCACTTCACATACCATCAGCTGTGCTAGCAGCTATCTAATAAACCATGTTTGGTCACTTCCCGTCCAATGTCCATTGAGCCCAGTGGGATGGAAACAAGCAGGTTGAGCACCCACACTAATCTCACATGGAGCTCTTCATTCAAGGCGCTCAAAACTCATCAGCCAAACACAAGTTCAGCGCCCAAGCCATTTCCCGCTGCCGTGGAAACCAAGTGCTCTGGCACCACATATGTCTGAAAGTGGATATGAAACCTAGGGAACTCAGGGCGATGGTGAATGGCAACTGCCCGAAGCAGCAGCACAGCTCTTCCAGTGCCAAAACAACTCCACCTGCCTCATGAACTTCACATACCATCAGCTGTGCTAGCAGCTATCTAGGAAACCCTGTTTGGTCACTTCCGGTCCAATGTCCATTGAGCCCAGTGGGATGGAATCTAGCAGGTTGAGCACCCACACTAAACTCACACGGAGCTCCTCACTCAAGGTGCTCAAAACTCCACAGCCAAACACAAGTTCAGCGCCCAAGCCATTTCCCGCTGCCATGGAAACCAAGTGCTCTGGCACCACATATGTCTGAAAGTGGATATAACACCTAGGGAACTCAGGGCGGTGGTGAATGGCAACTGCCAGAAGCAGCAGCACAGCTCTTCCAGTGCCAAAACAACTCCACCTGCCTCATGAACCTCACATACCATCAGCTGTGCTAGAAGCTATCTGGGAAACCCTGTTTGGTCACTTCCGGTCCAATGCCCATTGAGCCCAGTGGGATGGAATCAAGCAGGTTGAGCACCCACACTAAACTCACATGGAGCTCCTCACTCAAGGCGCTCAAAACTCCACAGCCAAACACAAGTTCAGCGCCCAAGCCATTTCCCGCTGCCATGGAAACCAAGTGCTCTGGCACCACATATGTCTAGGGAACTCAGGGCGGTGGTGAATGGCAACTGCCCGAAGCAGCAGCAGAGCTCTTCCAGTGCCAAAACAACTCCACCTGCCTCATGAACTTCACATACCATCAGCTGTGCTAGCAGCTATCTAGAAAACCCTGTTTGGTCACTTCCGGTCCAATGCCCATTGAGCCCAGTGGGATGGAATCAAGCAGGTTGAGCACCCACACTAAACTCACATGGAGCTCCTCACTCAAGGCGCTCAAAACTCCACAGCCAAACACAAGTTCAGCGCCCAAGCCATTTCCCGCTGCCATGGAAACCAAGTGCTCTGGCACCACATATGTCTAGGGAACTCAGGGCGGTGGTGAATGGCAACTGCCCGAAGCAGCAGCACAGCTCTTCCAGTGCCAAAACAACTCCACCTGCCTCATGAACTTCACATACCATCAGCTGTGCTAGCAGCTATCTAGGAAACCCTGTTTGGTCACTTCCGGTCCAATGCCCATTGAGCCCAGTGGGATGGAATCAAGCAGGTTGAGCACCCACACTAAACTCACATGGAGCTCCTCACTCAAGGCGCTCAAAACCTGCACAGCCAAACACAAGTTCAGCGCCCAAGCCATTTCCCGCTGCCATGGAAACCAAGTGCTCTGGCACCACATATGTCTGAAAGTGGATATGACACCTAGGGAACACAGGGCGGTGGTGAATGGCAACTGCCCGAAGCAGCAGCACAGCTCTTCCAGTGCCAAAACAACTCCACCTCAGTCATGAACTTCACATACCATCAGCTGTGCTAGCAGCTATCTAGGAAACCCTGTTTGGTCACTTGCGGTCCAATGCCCATTGAGCCCAGTGGGATGGAATCAAGCAGGTTGAGCACCCACACTAAACTAACATGGAGCTCCTCACTCAAGGCGCTCAAAACTCCACAGCCAAACACAAGTTCAGCGCCCAAGCCATTTCCTGCTGTCATGGAAACCAAGTGCTCTGGCACCACATATGTCTGAAAGTGGCTATGAAACCAAGGGAACTCAGGGCGGTGGTGAATGGCAACTGCCCGAAGCAGCAGCACAGCTCTTCCAGAGCCAAAACAACTCCACCTGCCTCATTCACTTCACATACCATCAGCTGTGCTACCAGCTATCTAGGAAACCTTGTTTGGTCACTTCCGGTCCAATGCCCATTGAGCCCAGTGGGATGGAATCAAGCAGGTTGAGCACCCACACTAAACGAACATGGAGCTCCTCATTCAAGGCACTCAAAACTCCACAGCCAAACACAAGTTCAGCGCCCAAACCATTTCCCGCTGCCATGGAAACCAAGTGCTCTGGCACCACATATGTCTGAATGTGGCTATGACAACTAGGGAACTCAGGGCGATGGTGAATGGCAACTGCTCGAAGCAGCAGCACAGCTCTTCCAGTGCCAAAACAACTCCACCTGCCTCATTCACTTCACATACCATCAGCTGTACTAGCAGCTATCTAGGAAACCCTGTTTGGTCACTTCCGGTCCAATGTCCATTGAGCCCAGTGGGATGGAATCAAGCAGGTTGAGCACCCACACTAAACTCACATGGAGCTCCTCACTCAAGGCGCTCAAAACTCCACAGCCAAACACAAGTTCAGCGCCCAAGCCATTTCCCGCTGCCATGGAAACCAAGTGGTCTGGCACCACATATGTCTGAAAGTGGCTATGACACCTAGGGAACTCAGGGCGGTGGTGAATGGCAACTGCCCGAAGCAGCAGCACAGCTCTTCCAGTGCAAAAGAACTCCACCTCATTCATGAACTTCACATACCATCAGCTGTGCTAGCAGCTATCTAGGAAACCCTGTTTGGTCACTTCCGGTCCAATGCCCCTTGAGCCCAGTGGGATGGAATCAAGCAGGTTGAGCACCCACACTAAAGTAACATGCACCTCCTCACTCAAGGCGCTCAAAACTCCACAGCCAAACACAAGTTCAGCGCCCAAGCCATTTCCCGCTGCCATGGAATCCAAGTGCTCTGGCACCACATATGTCTAGGGAACTCAGGGCGATGGTGAATGGCAACTGCCCGAAGCAGCAGCACAGCTCTTCCAGTGCCAAAACAACTCCACCTGCCTCATTCACTTCACATACCATCACCTGTGCTAGCCTCATTCTAGGAAACCCTGTTTGGTCACTTCCGGTCCAATGCCCCTTGAGCCCAGTCGATGGAATCAAGCAGGTTGAGCACCCACACTAAACTCACATGGAGCTCCTCACTCAAGGCGCTCAAAACTCCACAGCCAAACACAAGTTCAGCGCCCAAGCCATTTCCCGCTGCCATGGAAACCAAGTGCTCTGGCACCACATATGTCTAGGGAACTCAGGGCGGTGGTGAATGGCAACTGCCCGAAGCAGCAGCACAGCTCTTCCAGTGCCAAAACAACTCCACCTGCCTCATGAACTTCACATACCATCAGCTGTGCTAGCAGCTATCTAGGAAACCCTGTTTGGTCACTTCCGGTCCAATGTCCATTGAGCCCAGTGGGATGGAATCAAGCAGGTTGAGCACAAAACACTAAACTAACATGGAACTCCTCACTCAAGGCACTCAAAACTCCACAGCCAAACACAAGTTCAGCGCCCAAGCCGTTTCCCGCTGCCATGGAAACCAAGTGCTCTGGCACCACATATGTCTGAAAGTGGCTATGACACCTAGGGAACACAGGGCGGTGGTGAATGGCAACTGCTCGAAGCAGCAGCACAGCTCTTCCAGTGCCAAAACAACTCCACCTGCCTCATCAACTTCACATACCATCAGCTGTGCTAGCAGCTTTCTAGGAAACCCTGTTTGGTCACTTCCGGTCCAATGCCCAATGAGCCCAGTGGGATGGAATCAAGCAGGTTGAGCACCCACACTAAACTCACATGGAGCTCCTCACTCAAGGCGCTCAAAACTGCACAGCCAAACACAAGTTCAGTGCCCAAGCCATTTCCCGCTGCCATGGAAACCAAGTGCTCTGGCACCACATATGTCTGAAAGTGGCTATGAAACCAAGGGAACTCAGGGCGGTGGTGAATGGCAACTGCCCGAAGCAGCAGCACAGCTCTTCCAGTGCAAAAGAACTCCACCTGCCTCATGAACTTCACATACCATCAGCTGTGCTAGCAGCTATCTAGGAAACCCTGTTTGGTCACTTCCGGTCCAATGCCCATTGAGCCCAGTGGGATGGAATCAAGCAGGTTGAGCACCCACACTAAACTCACATGGAGCTCCTCACTCAAGGCGCTCAAAACTCCACAGCAAAACACAAGTTCAGCGCCCAAGCCATTTCCCGCTGCCATGGAAACCAAGTGCTCTGGCACCACATAGGTCTGAAAGTGGATATGACACCTAGGGAACTCAGGGCGGTGGTGAATGGCAACTGCCCAAAGCAGCAGCACAGCTCTTCCAGTGCCAAAACAACTCCACCTGCCTCATGAACTTCACATACCATCAGCTGTGCTAGCAGCTATCTAGGAAACCCTGTTTGGTCACTTCCGGTCCAATGCCCATTGAGCCCAGTGGGATGGAATCAAGCAGGTTGAGCACCCACACTAAACTCACATGGAGCTCCTCACTCAAGGCGCTCAAAACTCCACAGCCAAACACAAGAGTTCAGCGCCCAAGCCATTTCCTGCTGCTATGGAAACCAAGTGCTCTGGCACCACATATGTCTGAAAGTGGCTATGACACCTAGGGAACTCAGGGCGGTGGTGAATGGCAACTGCCCGAAGCAGCAGCACAGCTCTTCCAGTGCAAAAGAACTCCACCTCAGTCATGAACTTCACATACCATCAGCTGTGCTAGCAGCTATCTAGGAAACCCTGTTTGGTCACTTCCGGTCCAATGCCCCTTGAGCCCAGTCGATGGAATCAAGCAGGTTGAGCACCCACACTAAACTCACATGGAGCTCCTCACTCAAGGCGCTCAAAACTCATCAGCCAAACACAAGTTCAGCGCCCAAGCCATTTCCTGCTGCCATGGAATCCAAGTGCTCTGGCACCACATATGTCTGAAAGTGGATATGACACCTAGGGAACTCAGGGCCGTGGTGAATGGCAACTGCCTGAAGCAGCAGCACAGCTCTTCCAGTGCCAAAACAACTCCACCTGCCTCATGAACTTCACATACCATCAGCTGTACTAGCAGCTATCTAAGAAACCCTGTTTGGTCACTTCCGGTCCAATGCCCATTGAGCCCAGTGGGAT
Organism: Ochotona princeps; assembly: GCF_030435755.1. Taxonomy (NCBI): domain Eukaryota; kingdom Metazoa; phylum Chordata; class Mammalia; order Lagomorpha; family Ochotonidae; genus Ochotona; species Ochotona princeps. The sequence goes on from NW_026698073.1 coordinate 176,486, forward strand.
GGAATCAAGCAGGTTGAGCACCCACACTAAACTCACATGGAGCTCCTCACTCAAGGCGCTCAAAACTCCACAGCCAAACACAAGTTCAGCGCCCAAGCCATTTCCCGCTGCCATGGAAACCAAGTGCTCTGGCACCACATATGTCTGAAAGTGGATATGACACCTAGGGAACACAGGGCGGTGGTGAATGGCAACTGCCCGAAGCAGCAGCACAGCTCTTCCAGTGCCAAAACAACTCCACCTGCCTCATGAACTTCACATACCATCAGCTGTGCTAGCAGCTATCTAGGAAACCCTGTTTGGTCACTTCCGGTCCAATGCCCAATGAGCCAAGTGGGATGGAATCAAGCAGGTTGAGCACCCACACTAAACTAACATGGAGCTCCTCACTCAAGGCGCTCAAAACTCCACAGCCAAACACAAGTTCAGTGCCCAAGCCATTTTCCGCTGCCATGGAAACCAAGTGCTCTGGCAGCACATATGTCTGAAAGTGGCTATGAAACCAAGGGAACTCAGGGCGGTGGTGAATGGCAACTGCCCGAAGCAGCAGCACAGCTCTTCCAGTGCAAAAGAACTCCACCTGCCTCATGAACTTCACATACCATCAGCTGTGCTAGAAGCTATCTAGGAAACCCTGTTTGGTCACTTCCGGTCCAATGCCCCTTGAGCCCAGTGGGATGGAATCAAGCAGGTTGAGCACCCACACTAAACTCACATGGAGCTCCTCACTCAAGGCGCTCAAAACTCCACAGCCAAACACAAGTTCAGCGCCCAAGCCATTTCCCGCTGCCATGGAAACCAAGTGCTCTGGCACCACATGTGTCTGAAAGTGGATATGACACCTAGGGAACTCAGGGCGGTGGTGAATGGCAACTGCCCGAAGCAGCAGCACAGCTCTTCCAGTGCTAAAACAACTCCACCTGCCTCATTCACTTCACATACCATCAGCTGTACTAGCAGCTATTAGGAAACCCTGTTTGGTCACTTCCGGTCCAATGCCCATTGAGCCCAGTGGGATGGAATCAAGCAGGTTGAGCACCCACACTAAACTCACATGGAGCTCCTCACTCAAGGCCCTCAAAACTCCACAGCCAAACACAAGTTCAGCGCCCAAGCCATTTCCCGCTGCCATGGAAACCAAGTGCTCTGGCACCACATATGTCTGAAAGTGGATATGACACCTAGGGAACTCAGGGCGGTGGTGAATGGCAACTGCCCAAAGCAGCAGCACAGCTCTTCCAGTGCCAAAACAACTCCACCTGCCTCATTCACTTCACATACCATCAGCTGTGCTAGCAGCTATCTAGGAAACCCTGTTTGGTCACTTCCGGTCCAATGCCCATTGAGCCCAGTGGGATGGAATCAAGCAGGTTGAGCACCCACACTAAACGCACATGGAGCTCCTCACTCAAGGCCCTCAAAACTCCACAGCCAAACACAAGTTCAGCGCCCAAGCCATTTCCTGCTGCCATGGAAACCAAGTGCTCTGGCACCACATATGTCTGAAAGTGGCTATGAAACCAAGGGAACTCAGGGCGGTGGTGAATGGCAACTGCCCGAAGCAGCAGCACAGCTCTTCCAGTGCCAAAACAACTCCACCTGCCTCATTCACTTCACATACCATCAGCTGTACTAGCAGCTATTAGGAAACCCTGTTTGGTCACTTCCGGTCCAATGCCCATTGAGCCCAGTGGGATGGAATCAAGCAGGTTGAGCACCCACACTAAACTCACATGGAGCTCCTCACTCAAGGCGCTCAAAACTCATCAGCCAAACACAAGTTCAGCGCCCAAGCCATTTCCCGCTGCCATGGAAACCAAGGGCTCTGGCACCACATGTGTCTAGGGAACTCAGGGCGGTGGTGAATGGCAACTGCCCAAGCAGTAGCACAGCTCTTCCAGTGCCAAAACAACTCCACCTGCCTCATTCACTTCACATACCATCAGCTGTACTAGCAGCTATCTAGGAAGCCCTGTTTGGTCACTTCCGGTCCAATGCCCATTGAGCCCAGTGGGATGGAATCAAGCAGGTTGAGCACCCACACTAAACTCACATGGAGCTCCTCACTCAACGCGCTCAAAACTCCACAGCCAAACACAAGTTCAGCGCCCAAGCCATTTCCCGCTGCCATGGAAACCAAGTGCTCTGGCACCACATATGTCACCTAGGGAACTCAGGGCGGTGGTGAATGGCAACTGCCCGAAGCAGCATCACAGCTCTTCCAGTGCCAAAACAACTCCACCTGCCTCATTCACTAAACATACCATCAGCTGTGCTAGCAGCTATCTAGGAAACCCTGTTTGGTCACTTCCGGTCCAATGCCCATTGAGCCCAGTGGGATGGAATCAAGCAGGTTGAGCACCCACACTAAACTCACATGGAGCTCCTCACTCAAGGCGCTCAAACTCCACAGCCAAACACAAGTTCAGCGCCCAAACCATTTCCCGCTGCCATGGAAACCAAGTGCTCTGGCACCACATATGTCTGAAAGTGGATATGAAACCAAGGGAACTCAGGCGGTGGTGAATGGCAACTGCCCGAAGCAGCAGCACAGCTCTTCCAGTGCCAAAACAACTCTACCTGCCTCATTCACTTCACATACCATCAGCTGTGCTAGCAGCTATCTAGGAAACCCTGTTTGGTCACTTCCGGTCCAATGCCCATTGAGCCCAGTGGGATGGAATCTAGCAGGTTGAGCACCCACACTAAACTCACATGGAGCTCCTCACTCAAGGCGCTCAAAACTCCACACCCAAACACAAGTTCAGCGCCCAAACCATTTCCCGCTGCCATGGAAACCAAGTGCTCTGGCACCACATGTGTCTAGGGAACTCAGGGCGGTGGTGAATGGCAACTGCCCAAAGCAGCAGCACAGCTCTTCCAGTGCCAAAACAACTCCACCTGCCTCATTCACTTCACATACCATCAGCTGTACTAGCAGCTATCTAGGAAACCCTGTTTGGTCACTTCCGGTCCAATGCCCATTGAGCCCAGTGGGATGGAATCTAGCAGGTTGAGCACCCACACTAAACTCACATGGAGCTCATCACTCAAGGCGCTCAAAACTCCACAGCCAAACACAAGTTCAGCGCCCAAGCCATTTCACGGCTGCCATGGAAACCAAGTGCTCTGGCACCACATATGTCACCTAGGGAACTCAGGGCGGTGGTGAATGTCAACTGCCCGAAGCAGCAGCACAGCTCTTACAGTGCCAAAACAACTCCACCTGCCTCATTCACTAAACATACCATCAGCTGTGCTAGCAGCTATCTAGGAAACCCTGTTTGGTCACTTCCGGTCCAATGCCAATTGAGCCCAGTGGGATGGAATCAAGCAGGTTGAGCACCCACACTAAACTCACATGGAGCTCCTCACTCAAGGCGCTCAAAACTCCACAGCCAAACACAAGTTCAGCACCCAAGCCATTTAACGCTGCCATGGAAACCAAGTGCTCTGGCACCACATATGTCTGAAAGTGGCTATGAAACCAAGGGAACTCAGGGCGGTGGTGAATGGCAACTGCCCGAAGCAGCAGCACAGCTCTTCCAGTGCCAAAACAACTCCACCTGCCTCATCAACTTCACATACCATCAGCTGTGCTAGCAGCTATCTAGGAAACCCTGTTTGGTCACTTCTGGTCCAATGCCCATTGAGCCCAGTGGGATGGAATCAAGCAGGTTGAGCACCCACACTAAACTCACATGGAGCTCCTCACTCAAGGCGCTCAAAACTCCACAGCCAAACACAAGTTCAGCACCCAAGCCATTTAACGCTGCCATGGAAACCAAGTGCTCTGGCACCACATATGTCTGAAAGTGGCTATGAAACCAAGGGAACTCAGGGCGGTGGTGAATGGCAACTGCCCGAAGCAGCAGCACAGCTCTTCCAGTGCCAAAACAACTCCACCTGCCTCATTCACTTCACATACCATCAGCTGTGCTAGCAGCTATCTAGGAAACCCTGTTTGGTCACTTCCGGTCCAATGCCCATTGAGCCCAGTGGGATGGAATCTAGCAGGTTGAGCACCCACACTAAACTCACATGGAGCTCCTCACTCAAGGCGCTCAAAACTCCACACCCAAACACAAGTTCAGCGCCCAAACCATTTCCCGCTGCCATGGAAACCAAGTGCTCTGGCACCACATATGTCTGAAAGTGGATATGACACCTAGGGAACTCAGGGCGGTGGTGAATGGCAACTGCCCAAAGCAGCAGCACAGCTCTTCCAGTGCCAAAACAACTCCACCTGCCTCATGAACTTCACATACCATCAGCTGTGATAGCAGCTATCTAGGAAACCCTGTTTGGTCACTTCCGGTCCAATGCCCATTGAGCCCAGTGGGATGGAATCAAGCAGGTTGAGCACCCACACTAAACTCACATGGAGCTCCTCACTCAAGGCAGTCAAAACTCCACAGCCAAGTACAAGTTCAGCGCAAAAGCCATTTACTGCTGCCATGGAAACCAAGTGCTCTGGCACCACATATGTCTGAAAGTGGCTATGAAACCTAGGGAACTCAGGACGGTGGTGAATGGCAACTGCCCGAAGCAGCAGCACAGCTCTTCCAGTGCCAAAACAACTCCACCTGCCTCATGAACTTCACATATCATCAGCTGTGCTAGCAGCTATCTAGGAAACCCTGTTTGGTCACTTCCGGTGCAATGCCCATTGAGCCCAGTGGGATGGAATCAAGCAGGTTGAGCACCCACACTAAACTCACATGGAGCTCCTCACTCAAGGCACTCAAAACTCCACAGACAAGTACAAGTTCAGCGCAAAAGCCATTTACTGCTGCCATGGAAACCAAGTGCTCTGGCACCACATATGTCTGAAAGTGGCTATGAAACCTAGGGAACTCAGGACGGTGGTGAATGGCAACTGCCCGAAGCAGCAGCACAGCTCTTCCAGTGCCAAAACAACTCCACCTCAGTCATGAACTTCACATATCATCAGCTGTGCTAGCAGCTATCTAGGAAACCCTGTTTGGTCACTTCCGGTCCAATGCCCATTGAGCCCAGTGGGATGGAATCAAGCAGGTTGAGCACCCACACTAAACTCACATGGAGCTACTCACTCAAGGCACTCAAAACTCCACAGCCAAACACAAGTTCAGCGCCCAAACCATTTCCCGCTGCCATGGAAACCAAGTGCTCTGGCACCACATATGTCTGAAAGTGGCTATGACAACCTAGGGAACTCAGGGCGATGGTGAATGGCAACTGCCCGAAGCAGCAGCACAGCTCTTCCAGTGCCAAAACAACTCCACCTGCCTCATTCACTTCACATACCATCAGCTGCACTAGCAGCTATCTAGGAAACCCTGTTTGGTCACTTCCGGTCCAATGTCCATTGAGCCCAGTGGGATGGAATCAAGCAGGTTGAGCACCCACACTAAACTCACATGGAGATCCTCACTCAAGGCACTCAAAACTCATCAGCCAAACACAAGTTCAGCGCCCAAGCCATTTCCCGCTGCCATGGAAACCAAGTGCTCTGGCACCACATATGTCTAGGGAACTCAGGGCGGTGGTGAATGGCAACTGCCCGAAGCAGCAGCACAGCTCTTCCAGTGCCAAAACAACTCCACCTGCCTCATGAACTTCACATACCATCAGCTGTACTAGCAGCTATCTAGGAAACCCTGTTTGGTCACTTCCGGTCCAATGCCCATTGAGCCCAGTGGGATGGAATCTAGCAGGTTGAGCACCCACACTAAACTCACATGGAGCTCCTCACTCAAGGCGCTCAAAACTCATCATCCAAGCACAAGTTCAGCGCCCAAGCCATTTCCCGCTGCCATGGAAACCAAGTGCTCTGGCACCACATACGTCACCTAGGGAACTCAGGGCGGTGGTGAATGGCAACTGCCCGAAGCAGCAGCACAGCTCTTCCAGTGCCAAAACAACTCCACCTGCCTCATGAACTTCACATACCATCAGCTGTGATAGCAGCTATCTAGGAAACCCTGTTTGGTCACTTCCGGTCCAATGCCCATTGAGCCCAGTGGGATGGAATCAAGCAGGTTGAGCACCCACACTAAACTCACATGGAGCTCCTCACTCAAGGCGCTCAAAACTCATCAGCCAAACACAAGTTCAGCGCCCAAACCATTTGCGCTGCCATGGAAGCCAAGTGCTCTGGCACCACATATGTCTGAAAGTGGCTATGAAACCAAGGGAACTCAGGGCGGTGGTGAATGGCAACTGCCCGAAGCAGCAGCACAGCTCTTCCAGTGCCAAAACAACTCCACCTGCCTCATGAACTTCACATACCATCAGCTGTGCTAGCAGCTATCTAGGAAACCCTGTTTGGTCACTTCTGGTCCAATGCCCATTGAGCCCAGTGGGATGGAATCAAGCAGGTTGAGCACCCACACTAAACTCACATGGAGCTCCTCACTCAAGGCGCTCAAAACTCCACAGCCAAACACAAGTTCAGCACCCAAGCCATTTAACGCTGCCATGGAAACCAAGTGCTCTGGCACCACATATGTCTGAAAGTGGCTATGAAACCAGGGGAACTCAGGGCGGTGGTGAATGGCAACTGCCCGAAGCAGCAGCACAGCTCTTCCAGTGCAAAAGAACTCCACCTGCCTGAAGAACTTCACATACCATCAGCTGTACTAGCAGCTATTAGGAAACCCTGTTTGGTCACTTCCGGTCCAATGCCCATTGAGCCCAGTGGGATGGAATCAAGCAGGTTGAGCACCCACACTAAACTCACATGGAGCTCCTCACTCAAGGCGCTCAAAACTCATCAGCCAAACACAAGTTCAGCGCCCAAGCCATTTCCCGCTGCCATGGAAACCAAGGGCTCTGGCACCACATGTGTCTAGGGAACTCAGGGCGGTGGTGAATGGCAACTGCCCAAGCAGCAGCACAGCTCTTCCAGTGCCAAAACAACTCCACCTGCCTCATTCACTTCACATACCATCAGCTGTACTAGCAGCTATCTAGGAAGCCCTGTTTGGTCACTTCCGGTCCAATGCCCATTGAGCCCAGTGGGATGGAATCAAGCAGGTTGAGCACCCACACTAAACTCACATGGAGCTCCTCACTCAACGCGCTCAAAACTCCACAGCCAAACACAAGTTCAGCGCCCAAGCCATTTCCCGCTGCCATGGAAACCAAGTGCTCTGGCACCACATATGTCACCTAGGGAACTCAGGGCGGTGGTGAATGGCAACTGCCCGAAGCAGCATCACAGCTCTTCCAGTGCCAAAACAACTCCACCTGCCTCATTCACTAAACATACCATCAGCTGTGCTAGCAGCTATCTAGGAAACCCTGTTTGGTCACTTCCGGTGCAATGCCCATTGAGCCCAGTGGGATGGAATCAAGCAGGTTGAGCACCCACACTAAACTCACATGGAGCTCCTCACTCAAGGCGCTCAAAACTCCACAGCCAAACACAAGTTCAGCGCCCAAACCATTTCCCGCTGCCATGGAAACCAAGTGCTCTGGCACCACATATGTCTGAAAGTGGATATGAAACCAAGGGAACTCAGGCGGTGGTGAATGGCAACTGCCCGAAGCAGCAGCACAGCTCTTCCAGTGCCAAAACAACTCTACCTGCCTCATTCACTTCACATACCATCAGCTGTGCTAGCAGCTATCTAGGAAACCCTGTTTGGTCACTTCCGGTCCAATGCCCATTGAGCCCAGTGGGATGGAATCAAGCAGGTTGAGCACAAAACACTAAACTCACATGGAGCTCCTCTCTCAAGGCGCTCAAAACTGCACAGCCAAACACAAGTTCAGCACCCAAGCCATTTCCCGCTGCCATGGAAACCAAGTGCTCTGGCAGCACATATGTCTGAAAGTGGCTATGAAACCAAGGGAACTCAGGGCGGTGGTGAATGGCAACTGCCAGAAGCAGCAGCACAGCTCTTCCAGTGCAAAAGAACTCCACCTGCCTCATTCACTTCACATACCATCAGCTGTGCTAGCAGCTATCTAGGAAACCCTGTTTGGTCACTTAAGGTCCAATGCCCATTGAGCCCAGTGGGATGCAATCTAGCAGGTTGAGCACCCACACTAAACTCACATGGAGCTCATCACTCAAGGCGCTCAAAACTCCACAGCCAAACACAAGTTCAGCGCCCAAGCCATTTCCCGCTGCCATGGAAACCAAGTGCTCTGGCACCACATATGTCACCTAGGGAACTCAGGGCGGTGGTGAATGTCAACTGCCCGAAGCAGCAGCACAGCTCTTACAGTGCCAAAACAACTCCACCTGCCTCATTCACTAAACATACCATCAGCTGTGCTAGCAGCTATCTAGGAAACCCTGTTTGGTCACTTCCGGTCCAATGCCAATTGAGCCCAGTGGGATGGAATCAAGCAGGTTGAGCACCCACACTAAACTCACATGGAGCTCCTCACTCAAGGCGCTCAAAACTCCACAGCCAAACACAAGTTCAGCACCCAAGCCATTTAACGCTGCCATGGAAACCAAGTGCTCTGGCACCACATATGTCTGAAAGTGGCTATGAAACCAAGGGAACTCAGGGCGGTGGTGAATGGCAACTGCCCGAAGCAGCAGCACAGCTCTTCCAGTGCCAAAACAACTCCACCTGCCTCATGAACTTCACATACCATCAGCTGTGCTAGCAGCTATCTAGGAAACCCTGTTTGGTCACTTCTGGTCCAATGCCCATTGAGCCCAGTGGGATGGAATCAAGCAGGTTGAGCACCCACACTAAACTCACATGGAGCTCCTCACTCAAGGCGCTCAAAACTCCACAGCCAAACACAAGTTCAGCACCCAAGCCATTTAACGCTGCCATGGAAACCAAGTGCTCTGGCACCACATATGTCTGAAAGTGGCTATGAAACCAAGGGAACTCAGGGCGGTGGTGAATGGCAACTGCCCGAAGCAGCAGCACAGCTCTTCCAGTGCCAAAACAACTCCACCTGCCTCATTCACTTCACATACCATCAGCTGTGCTAGCAGCTATCTAGGAAACCCTGTTTGGTCACTTCCGGTCCAATGCCCATTGAGCCCAGTGGGATGGAATCTAGCAGGTTGAGCACCCACACTAAACTCACATGGAGCTCCTCACTCAAGGCGCTCAAAACTCCACACCCAAACACAAGTTCAGCGCCCAAACCATTTCCCGCTGCCATGGAAACCAAGTGCTCTGGCACCACATATGTCTGAAAGTGGATATGACACCTAGGGAACTCAGGGCGGTGGTGAATGGCAACTGCCCAAAGCAGCAGCACAGCTCTTCCAGTGCCAAAACAACTCCACCTGCCTCATGAACTTCACATACCATCAGCTGTGATAGCAGCTATCTAGGAAACCCTGTTTGGTCACTTCCGGTCCAATGCCCATTGAGCCCAGTGGGATGGAATCAAGCAGGTTGAGCACCCACACTAAACTCACATGGAGCTCCTCACTCAAGGCAGTCAAAACTCCACAGCCAAGTACAAGTTCAGCGCAAAAGCCATTTACTGCTGCCATGGAAACCAAGTGCTCTGGCACCACATATGTCTGAAAGTGGCTATGAAACCTAGGGAACTCAGGACGGTGGTGAATGGCAACTGCCCGAAGCAGCAGCACAGCTCTTCCAGTGCCAAAACAACTCCACCTGCCTCATGAACTTCACATATCATCAGCTGTGCTAGCAGCTATCTAGGAAACCCTGTTTGGTCACTTCCGGTCCAATGCCCATTGAGCCCAGTGGGATGGAATCAAGCAGGTTGAGCACCCACACTAAACTCACATGGAGCTCCTCACTCAAGGCACTCAAAACTCCACAGCCAAGTACAAGTTCAGCGCAAAAGCCATTTACTGCTGCCATGGAAACCAAGTGCTCTGGCACCACATATGTCTGAAAGTGGCTATGAAACATAGGGAACTCAGGACGGTGGTGAATGGCAACTGCCCGAAGCAGCAGCACAGCTCTTCCAGTGCCAAAACAACTCCACCTGCCTCATGAACTTCACATATCATCAGCTGTGCTAGCAGCTATCTAGGAAACCCTGTTTGGTCACTTCCGGTCCAATGCCCATTGAGCCCAGTGGGATGGAATCAAGCAGGTTGAGCACCCACACTAAACTCACATGGAGCTACTCACTCAAGGCACTCAAAACTCCACAGCCAAACACAAGTTCAGCGCCCAAACCATTTCCCGCTGCCATGGAAACCAAGTGCTCTGGCACCACATATGTCTGAAAGTGGCTATGACAACCTAGGGAACTCAGGGCGATGGTGAATGGCAACTGCCCGAAGCAGCAGCACAGCTCTTCCAGTGCCAAAACAACTCCACCTGCCTCATTCACTTCACATACCATCAGCTGCACTAGCAGCTATCTAGGAAACCCTGTTTGGTCACTTCCGGTCCAATGTCCATTGAGCCCAGTGGGATGGAATCAAGCAGGTTGAGCACCCACACTAAACTCACATGGAGCTCCTCACTCAAGGCACTGAAAACTCCACAGCCAAACACAAGTTCAGCGCCCAAGCCATTTCCCGCTGCCATGGAAACCAAGTGCTCTGGCACCACATATGTCTAGGGAACTCAGGGCGGTGGTGAATGGCAACTGCCCGAAGCAGCAGCACAGCTCTTCCAGTGCCAAAACAACTCCACCTGCCTCATCAACTTCACATACCATCAGCTGTACTAGCAGCTATCTAGGAAACCCTGTTTGGTCACTTCCGGTGCAATGCCCATTGAGCCCAGTGGGATGGAATCTAGCAGGTTGAGCACCCACACTAAACTCACATGGAGCTCCTCACTCAAGGCGCTCAAAACTCATCATCCAAGCACAAGTTCAGCGCCCAAGCCATTTCCCGCTGCCATGGAAACCAAGTGCTCTGGCACCACATATGTCACCTAGGGAACTCAGGGCGGTGGTGAATGGCAACTGCCCGAAGCAGCAGCACAGCTCTTCCAGTGCCAAAACAACTCCACCTGCCTCATGAACTTCACATACCATCAGCTGTGATAGCAGCTATCTAGGAAACCCTGTTTGGTCACTTCCGGTCCAATGCCCATTGAGCCCAGTGGGATGGAATCAAGCAGGTTGAGCACCCACACTAAACTCACATGGAGCTCCTCACTCAAGGCGCTCAAAACTCATCAGCCAAACACAAGTTCAGCGCCCAAACCATTTGCGCTGCCATGGAAGCCAAGTGCTCTGGCACCACATATGTCACCTAGGGAACTCAGGGCGGTGGTGAATGTCAACTGCCCGAAGCAGCAGCACAGCTCTTACAGTGCCAAAACAACTCCACCTGCCGCATTCACTTCACATACCATCAGCTGTGCTAGCAGCTATCTAGGAAACCCTGTTTGGTCACTTCCGGTCCAATGCCCATTGAGCCCAGTGGGATGGAATCAAGCAGGTTGAGCACCCACACTAAACTCACATGGAGCTCCTCACTCAAGGCGCTCAAAACTCCACAGCCAAACACAAGTTCAGCACCCAAGCCATTTAACGCTGCCATGGAAACCAAGTGCTCTGGCACCACATATGTCTGAAAGTGGCTATGAAACCAAGGGAACTCAGGGCGGTGGTGAATGGCAACTGCCCGAAGCAGCAGCACAGCTCTTCCAGTGCAAAAGAACTCCACCTGCCTCAAGAACTTCACATACCATCAGCTGTGCTAGCAGCTATCTAGGAAACCCTGTTTGGTCACTTCCGGTCCAATGCCCATTGAGCCCAGTGGGATGGAATCTAGCAGGTTGAGCACCCACACTAAACTCACATGGAGCTCCTCACTCAAGGCGCTCAAAACTCCACAGCCAAACACAAGTTCAGCGCCCAAACCATTTCCCGCTGCCATGGAAACCAAGTGCTCTGGCACCACATATGTCTGAAAGTGGATATGACACCTAGGGAACTCAGGGCGGTGGTGAATGGCAACTGCCCAAAGCAGCAGCACAGCTCTTCCAGTGCCAAAACAACTCCACCTGCCTCATGAACTTCACATACCATCAGCTGTGATAGCAGCTATCTAGGAAACCCTGTTTGGTCACTTCCGGTCCAATGCCCATTGAGCCCAGTGGGATGGAATCAAGCAGGTTGAGCACCCACACTAAACTCACATGGAGCTCCTCACTCAAGGCGCTCAAAACTCATCAGCCAAACACAAGTTCAGCGCCCAAACCATTTGCGCTGCCATGGAAGCCAAGTGCTCTGGCACCACATATGTCTGAAAGTGGCTATGAAACCAAGGGAACTCAGGGCGGTGGTGAATGGCAACTGCCCGAAGCAGCAGCACAGCTCTTCCAGTGCCAAAACAACTCCACCTGCCTCATTCACTTCACATACCATCAGCTGTGCTAGCAGCTATCTAGGAAACCCTGTTTGGTCACTTCCGGTCCAATGCCCATGGAGCCCAGTGGGATGGAATCAAGCAGGTTGAGCACCCACACTAAACTAACATGGAGCTCCTCACTCAAGGCGCTCAAAACTCCACAGCCAAACACAAGTTCAGCACCCAAGCCATTTCCCGCTGCCATGGAAACCAAGTGCTCTGGCACCACATATGTCTGAAAGTGGCTATGACACCTAGGGAACTCAGGGCGGTGGTGAATGGCAACTGCCCGAAGCAGCATCACAGCTCTTCCAGTGCCAAAACAACTCCACCTGCCTCATTCACTAAACATACCGTCAGCTGCACTAGCAGCTATCTAGGAAACCCGGTTTGGTCACATCCGGTCCAATGCCCATTGAGCCCAGTGGGATGGAATCAAGCAGGTTGAGCACCCACACTAAACTAACATGGAGCTCCTCATTCAAGGCACTCAAAACTCCACAGCCAAACACAAGTTCAGCGCCCAAGCCATTTCCCGCTGCCATGGAAACCAAGTGCTCTGGCACCACATCTGTCTGAAAGTGGCTATGACACCTAGGGAACTCAGGGCGGTGGTGAATGGCAACTGCCTGAAGCAGCAGCACAGCTCTTCCAGTGCCAAAACAACTCCACCTGCCTCATTCACTTCACATACCATCAGCTGTACTAGCAGCTATCTAGGAAACCCTGTTTGGTCACTTCCGGTCCAAAGTCCATTGAGCCCAGTGGGATGGAATCAAGCAGGTTGAGCACCCACACTAAACTCACATGGAGCTCCTCACTCAAGGCGCTCAAAAATCCACAGCCAAACACAAGTTCAGCACCCAAGCCATTTCCCGCTGCCATGGAAACCAAGTGCTCTGGCACCACATATGTCTGAAAGTGGCTATGACACCTAGGGAACTCAGGGCGGTGGTGAATGGCAACTGCCTGAAGCAGCAGCACAGCTCTTCCAGTGCCAAAACAACTCCACCTGCCTCATTCACTTCACATACCATCAGCTGTGCTAGCAGCTATCTAGGAAACCCTGTTTGGTCACTTCCGGTCCAATGCCCATTGAGCCCAGTGGGATGGAATCAAGCAGGTTGAGCACCCACACTAAACTAACATATCGATTCTCACTCAAGGCGCTCAAAACTCCACAGCCAAACACAAGTTCAGCACCCAAGCCATTTCCCGCTGCCATGGAAACCAAGTGCTCTGGCACCACATATGTCTGAAAGTGGCTATGACACCTAGGGAACTCAGGGCGGTGGTGAATGGCAACTGCCCGAAGCAGCATCACAGCTCTTCCAGTGCCAAAACAACTCCACCTGCCTCATTCACTAAACATACCGTCAGCTGTGCTAGCAGCTATCTAGGAAACCCGGTTTGGTCACATCCGGTCCAATGCCCATTGAGCCCAGTGGGATGGAATCAAGCAGGTTGAGCACCCACACTAAACTAACATGGATCTCCTCACTCAAGGCACTCAAAACTCCACAGCCAAACACAAGTTCAGCGCCCAAGCCATTTCCCGCTGCCATGGAAACCAAGTGCTCTGGCACCACATATGTCACCTAGGGAACTCAGGGCGGTGGTGAATGTCAACTGCCCGAAGCAGCAGCACAGCTCTTACAGTGCCAAAACAACTCCACCTGCCTCATTCACTAAACATACCATCAGCTGTGTTAGCAGCTATCTAGGAAACCCTGTTTGGTCACTTCCGGTCCAATGCCCATTGAGCCCAGTGGGATGGAATCAAGCAGGTTGAGCACCCACACTAAACTCACATGGAGCTCCTCACTCAAGGCGCTCAAAACTCCACAGCCAAACACAAGTTCAGCACCCAAGCCATTTAACGCTGCCATGGAAACCAAGTGCTCTGGCACCACATATGTCTGAAAGTGGCTATGAAACCAAGGGAACTCAGGGCGGTGGTGAATGGCAACTGCCCGAAGCAGCAGCACAGCTCTTCCAGTGCAAAAGAACTCCACCTGCCTCAAGAACTTCACATACCATCAGCTGTGCTAGCAGCTATCTAGGAAACCCTGTTTGGTCACTTCCGGTCCAATGCCCATTGAGCCCAGTGGGATGGAATCTAGCAGGTTGAGCACCCACACTAAACTCACATGGAGCTCCTCACTCAAGGCGCTCAAAACTCCACAGCCAAACACAAGTTCAGCGCCCAAGCCGTTTCCCGCTGCCATGGAAACCAAGTGCTCTGGCACCACATATGTCTGAAAGTGGATATGACACCTAGGGAACTCAGGGCGGTGGTGAATGGCAACTGCCCGAAGCAGCAGAACAGCTCTTCCAGTGCCAAAACAACTCCACCTGCCTCATGAACTTCACATACCATCAGCTGTGATAGCAGCTATCTAGGAAACCCTGTTTGGTCACTTCCGGTCCAATGCCCATTGAGCCCAGTGGGATGGAATCTAGCAGGTTGAGCACCCACACTAAACTCACATGGAGCTCCTCACTCAAGGCAGTCAAAACTCCACAGCCAAACACAAGTTCAGCGCCTAAGCCATTTACTGCTGCCATGGAAACCAAGTGCTCTGGCACCACATATGTCTGAAAGTGGCTATGACAACTAGGGAACTCAGGGCGATGGTGAATGGCAACTGCCCGAAGCAGCAGCACAGCTCTTCCAGTGCCAAAAAAACTCCACCTGCCTCATTCACTTCACATACCATCAGCTGCACTAGCAGCTATCTAGGAAACCCTGTTTGGTCACTTCCGGTCCAATGTCCATTGAGCCCAGTGGGATGGAATCAAGCAGGTTGAGCACCCACACTAAACTCACATGGAGCTCCTCACTCAAGGCACTCAAAACTCATCAGCCAAACACAAGTTCAGCGCCCAAGCCATTTCCCGCTGCCATGGAAACCAAGTGCTCTGGCACCACATATGTCTAGGGAACTCAGGGCGGTGGTGAATGGCAACTGCCCGAAGCAGCAGCACAGCTCTTCCAGTGCCAAAACAACTCCACCTGCCTCATGAACTTCACATACCATCAGCTGTGCTAGCAGCTATCTAGGAAACCCTGTTTGGTCACTTCCGGTCCAATGCCCATTGAGCCCAATGGGATGGAATCTAGCAGGTTGAGCACCCACACTAAACTCACATGGAGCTCCTCACTCAAGGCGCTCAAAACTCATCATCCAAGCACAAGTTCAGCGCCCAAGCCATTTCCCGCTGCCATGGAAACCAAGTGCTCTGGCACCACATATGTCACCTAGGGAACTCAGGGCGGTGGTGAATGGCAACTGCCCGAAGCAGCAGCACAGCTCTTCCAGTGCCAAAACAACTCCACCTGCCTCATGAACTTCACATACCATCAGCTGTGATAGCAGCTATCTAGGAAACCCTGTTTGGTCACTTCCGGTCCAATGCCCATTGAGCCCAGTGGGATGGAATCAAGCAGGTTGAGCACCCACACTAAACTAACATGGAGCTCCTCACTCAAGGCGCTCAAAACTCCACAGCCAAACACAAGTTCAGCGCCCAAACCATTTCCCGCTGCCATGGAAACCAAGTGCTCTGGCACCACATATGTCTGAAAGTGGATATGACACCTAGGGAACTCAGGGCGGTGGTGAATGGCAACTGCCTGAAGCAGCAGCACAGCTCTTCCAGTGCCAAAACAACTCCACCTGCCTCATGAACTTCACATACCATCAGCTGTGATAGCAGCTATCTAGGAAACCCTGTTTGGTCACTTCCGGTCCAATGCCCATTGAGCCCAGTGGGATGGAATCAAGCAGGTTGAGCACCCACACTAAACTCACATGGAGCTCCTCACTCAAGGTGCTCAAAACTCATCAGCCAAACACAAGTTCAGCGCCCAAACCATTTGCGCTGCCATGGAAGCCAAGTGCTCTGGCACCACATATGTCTGAAAGTGGCTATGAAACCAAGGGAACTCAGGGCGGTGGTGAATGGCAAATGCCCGAAGCAGCAGCACAGCTCTTCCAGTGCCAAAACAACTCCACCTGCCGCATTCACTTCACATACCATCAGCTGTGCTAGCAGCTATCTAGGAAACCCTGTTTGGTCACTTCCTGTCCAATGCCCATTGAGCCCAGTGGGATGGAATCAAGCAGGTTGAGCACCCACACTAAACTAACATGGAGCTCCTCACTCAAGGCGCTCAAAACTCCACAGCCAAACACAAGTTCAGCACCCAAGCCATTTCCCGCTGCCATGGAAACCAAGTGCTCTGGCACCACATATGTCTGAAAGTGGCTATGACACCTAGGGAACTCAGGGCGGTGGTGAATGGCAACTGCCCGAAGCAGCATCACAGCTCTTCCAGTGCCAAAACAACTCCACCTGCCTCATTCACTAAACATACCGTCAGCTGTGCTAGCAGCTATCTAGGAAACCCGGTTTGGTCACATCCGGTCCAATGCCCATTGAGCCCAGTGGGATGGAATCAAGCAGGTTGAGCACCCACACTAAACTAACATGGAGCTTCTCATTCAAGGCACTCAAAACTCCACAGCCAAACACAAGTTCAGCGCCCAAGCCATTTCCCGCTGCCATGGAAACCAAGTGCTCTGGCACCACATCTGTCTGAAAGTGGCTATGACACCTAGGGAACTCAGGGCGGTGGTGAATGGCAACTGCTTGAAGCAGCAGCACAGCTCTTCCAGTGCCAAAACAACTCCACCTGCCTCATGAACTTCACATACCATCAGCTGTACTAGCAGCTATCTAGGAAACCCTGTTTGGTCACTTCCGGTCCAAAGTCCATTGAGCCCAGTGGGATGGAATCAAGCAGGTTGAGCACCCACACTAAACTCACATGGAGCTCCTCACTCAAGGCGCTCAAAAATCCACAGCCAAACACAAGTTCAGCACCCAAGCCATTTCCCGCTGCCATGGAAACCAAGTGCTCTGGCACCACATCTGTCTGAAAGTGGCTATGACACCTAGGGAACTCAGGGCGGTGGTGAATGGCAACTGCCTGAAGCAGCAGCACAGCTCTTCCAGTGCCAAAACAACTCCACCTGCCTCATTCACTTCACATACCAGCACCTGTGCTAGCAGCTATCTAGGAAACCCTGTTTGGTCACTTCCGGTCCAATGCCCATTGAGCCCAGTGGGATGGAATCAAGCAGGTTGAGCACACACACTAAACTAACATATCGATTCTCACTCAAGGCGCTCAAAACTCCACAGCCAAACACAAGTTCAACACAAAAGCCATTTCCCGCTGCCATGGAAACCAAGTGCTCTGGCACCACATATGTCTGAAAGTGGCTATGACACCTAGGGAACTCAGGGCGGTGGTGAATGGCAACTGCCCGAAGCAGCAGCACAGCTCTTCCAGTTTAAAACAACTCCACCTGCCTCATGAACTTCACATACCATCAGCTGTGCTAGCAGCGTTCTAGGAAACCCTGTTTGGTCACTTCCGGTCCAATGTCCATTGAGCCCAGTGGGATGGAATCAAGCAGGTTGAGCACCCACACTAAACTCACATGGAGCTCCTCACTCAAGGCACTCAAAACTCCACAGCCAAACACAAGTTCAGCGCCCAAGCCATTTCCCGCTGCCATGGAAACCAAGTGCTCTGGCACCACATATGTCTGAAAGTGGATATGACACCTAGGGAACTCACGGCGATTGTGAATGGCAACTGCCTGAAGCAGCAGCACAGCTCTTCCAGTGCCAAAACAACTCCACCTGCCTCATTCACTTCACATACCATCACCTGTGCTAGCCTCATTCTAGGAAACCCTGTTTGGTCACTTCCGGTCCAATGCCCATTGAGCCCAGTGGGATGGAATCAAGCAGGTTGAGCACCCACACTAAACTCACATGGAGCTCTTCACTCAAGGGGCTCAAAACTCATCAGCCAAACACAAGTTCAGCGCCCAAGCCATTTCCCGCTGCCATGGAAACCAAGTGCTCTGGCACCACATATGTCTGAAAGTGGATATGACACCTAGAGAACTCAGGGCGATGGTGAATGGCAACTGCCCGAAGCAGCAGCACAGCTCTTCCAGTGCGAAAACAACTCCACCTGCCTCATGAACTTCACATATCATCAGCAGTGCTAGCAGCTATCTAGGAAACCCTGTTTGGTCACTTCCGGTCCAATGCCCATTGAGCCCAGTGGGATGGAATCAAGCAGGTTGAGCACCCACACTAAACTCACATGGAGCTCCTCACTCAAGGCGCTCAAAACTCCACAGCCAAACACAAGTTCAGCGCCCAAGCCATTTTCCGCTGTCATGGAAACCAAGTGCTCTGGCACCACATATGTCTAGGGAACTCAGGGCGGTGGTGAATGGCAACTGCCCGAAGCAGCAGCACAGCTCTTCCAGTGCCAAAACAACTCCACCTGCCTCATGAACTTCACATACCATCAGCTGTGCTAGCAGCTATCTAGGAAACCCTGTTTGGTCAATTCCGGTCCAATGTCCATTGAGCACAGTGGGATGGAATCAAGCAGGTTGAGCACCCACACTAAACTCACATGGAGCTCCTCACTCAAGGCACTCAATACTCATCAGCCAAACACAAGTTCAGCGCCCAAGCCATTTCCCGCTGCCATGGAAACCAAGTGCTCTGGCACCACATATGTCTAGGGAACTCAGGGCGGTGGTGAATGGCAACTGCCCGAAGCAGCAGCACAGCTCTTCCAGTGCCAAAACAACTCCACCTGCCTCATGAACTTCACATACCATCAGCTGTGATAGCAGCTATCTAGGAAACCCTGTTTGGTCACTTCCGGTCTAATGCCCATTGAGCCCAGTGGGATGGAATCAAGCAGGTTGAGCACCCACACTAAACTAACATGGAGCTCCTCACTCAAGGCGCTCAAAACTCATCAGCCAAACACAAGTTCAGCACCCTAACCATTTCCCGCTGCCATGGAAGCCAAGTGCTCTGGCACCACATATGTCTGAAAGTGGCTATGACACCTAGGGAACTCAGGGCGGTGGTGAATGGCAACTGCCCGAAGCAGCAGCACAGCTCTTCCAGTGCCAAAACAACTCCACCTGCCTCGTGAACTTCACATACCTTCAGCTGTGCTAGCAGCTATCTAGGAAACCCTGTTTGGTCACTTCCGGTCCAATGCCCATTGAGCCCAGTGGGATGGAATCAAGCAGGTTGAGCACCCACACTAAACTCACATGGAGATCCTCACTCAAGGCGCTCAAAACTGCATAGCCAAACACAAGTTCAGCACCCAAGCCATTTCCCGCTGCCATGGAAACCAAGTGCTCTGGCACCACATATGTCTGAAAGTGGCTATGAAACCAAGGGAACTCAGGGCGGTGGTGAATGGCAACTGCCCGAAGCAGCAGCACAGCTCTTCCAGTGTAAAAGAACTCCACCTCAGTCATGAACTTCACATACCAGCACCTGTGCTAGCAGCTATCTAGGAAACCCCCTGTTTGGTCACTTCTGGTCCAATGCCCAATGAGCCCAGTGGGATGGAATCAAGCAGGTTGAGCACCCACACTAAACTCACATGGAGCTCCTCACTCAAGGCGCTCAAAACTCCACAGCCAAACACAAGTTCAGCACCCAAGCCATTTCCCGCTGCCATGGAAACCAAGTGCTCTGGCACCACATATGTCTGAAAGTGGATATGACACCTAGGGAACTCAGGGCGGTGGTGAATGGCAACTGCCTGAAGCAGCAGCACAGCTCTTCCAGTGCCAAAACAACTCCACCTGCCTCATCAACTTCACATACCATCAGCTGTGCTAGCCGCGTTCTAGGAAACCCTGTTTGGTCACTTCCGGTCCAATGCCCATTGAGCCCAGTGGGATGGAATCAAGCAGGTTGAGCACCCACACTAAACTCACATGGAGCTCTTCACTCAAGGGGCTCAAAACTCATCAGCCAAACACAAGTTCAGCGCCCAAGCCATTTCCCGCTGCCATGGAAACCAAGTGCTCTGGCACCACATCTGTCTGAAAGTGGATATGACACCTAGGGAACTCAGGGCGGTGGTGAATGGCAACTGCCCGAAGCAGCAGCACAGCTCTTCCAGTGCCAAAACAACTCCACCTGCCTCATGAACTTCACATACCATCAGCTGTGATAGCAGCTATCTAGGAAACCCTGTTTGGTCACTTCCTGTCCAATGCCCATTGAGCCCAGTGGGATGGAATCAAGCAGGTTGAGCACCCACACTAAACTAACATGGAGCTCCTCACTCAAGGCGCTCAAAACTCATCAGCCAAACACAAGTTCAGCACCCTAACCATTTCCCGCTGCCATGGAAGCCAAGTGCTCTGGCACCACATATGTCTGAAAGTGGATATGACACCTAGGGAACTCAGGGCGGTGGTGAATGGCAACTGCCCGAAGCAGCAGCACAGCTCTTCCAGTGCCAAAACAACTCCACCTGCCTCGTGAACTTCACATACCTTCAGCTGTGCTAGCAGCTATCTAGGAAACCCTGTTTGGTCACTTCCGGTCCAATGCCCATTGAGCCCAGTGGGATGGAATCAAGCAGGTTGAGCACCCACACTAAACTCACATGGAGATCCTCACTCAAGGCGCTCAAAACTGCATAGCCAAACACAAGTTCAGCACCCAAGCCATTTCCCGCTGCCATGGAAACCAAGTGCTCTGGCACCACATATGTCTGAAAGTGGCTATGAAACCAAGGGAACTCAGGGCGGTGGTGAATGGCAACTGCCCGAAGCAGCAGCACAGCTCTTCCAGTGCAAAAGAACTCCACCTCAGTCATGAACTTCACATACCATCAGCTGTGCTAGCAGCTATCTAGGAAACCCCCTGTTTGGTCACTTCTGGTCCAATGCCCAATGAGCCCAGTGGGATGGAATCAAGCAGGTTGAGCACCCACACTAAACTCACATGGAGCTCCTCACTCAAGGCGCTCAAAACTCCACAGCCAAACACAAGTTCAGCACCCAAGCCATTTCCCGCTGCCATGGAAACCAAGTGCTCTGGCACCACATATGTCTGAAAGTGGATATGACACCTAGGGAACTCAGGGCGGTGGTGAATGGCAACTGCCTGAAGCAGCAGCACAGCTCTTCCAGTGCCAAAACAACTCCACCTGCCTCATCAACTTCACATACCATCAGCTGTGCTAGCCGCGTTCTAGGAAACCCTGTTTGGTCACTTCCGGTCCAATGCCCATTGAGCCCAGTGGGATGGAATCAAGCAGGTTGAGCACCCACACTAAACTCACATGGAGCTCTTCACTCAAGGGGCTCAAAACTCATCAGCCAAACACAAGTTCAGCGCCCAAGCCATTTCCCGCTGCCATGGAAACCAAGTGCTCTGGCACCACATCTGTCTGAA
This sequence comes from Ochotona princeps, assembly GCF_030435755.1. Classification (NCBI taxonomy): domain Eukaryota; kingdom Metazoa; phylum Chordata; class Mammalia; order Lagomorpha; family Ochotonidae; genus Ochotona; species Ochotona princeps. The sequence goes on from NW_026698073.1 coordinate 198,087, forward strand.
AGTGGATATGACACCTAGGGAACTCAGGGCGGTGGTGAATGGCAACTGCCCGAAGCAGCAGCACAGCTCTTCCAGTGCCAAAACAACTCCACCTGCCTCATGAACTTCACATATCATCAGCTGTGCTAGCAGCTATCTAGGAAACCCTGTTTGGTCACTTCCGGTCCAATGCCCATTGAGCCCAGTGGGATGGAATCAAGCAGGTTGAGCACCCACACTAAACTCACATGGAGCTCCTCACTCAAGGCGCTCAAAACTCCACAGCCAAACACAAGTTCAGCGCCCAAGCCATTTCCCGCTGCCATGGAAACCAAGTGCTCTGGCACCACATATGTCTAGGGAACTCAGGGCGGTGGTGAATGGCAACTGCCCGAAGCAGCAGCACAGCTCTTCCAGTGCCAAAACAACTCCACCTGCCTCATGAACTTCACATACCATCAGCTGTGATAGCAGCTATCTAGGAAACCCTGTTTGGTCACTTCCGGTCCAATGCCCATTGAGCCCAGTGGGATGGAATCAAGCAGGTTGAGCACCCACACTAAACTCACATGGAGCTCCTCACTCAAGGTGCTCAAAACTCATCAGCCAAACACAAGTTCAGCGCCCAAACCATTTGCGCTGCCATGGAAGCCAAGTGCTCTGGCACCACATATGTCTGAAAGTGGCTATGAAACCAAGGGAACTCAGGGCGGTGGTGAATGGCAAATGCCCGAAGCAGCAGCACAGCTCTTCCAGTGCCAAAACAACTCCACCTGCCGCATTCACTTCACATACCATCAGCTGTGCTAGCAGCTATCTAGGAAACCCTGTTTGGTCACTTCCGGTCCAATGCCCATTGAGCCCAGTGGGATGGAATCAAGCAGGTTGAGCACCCACACTAAACTAACATGGAGCTCCTCACTCAAGGCGCTCAAAACTCCACAGCCAAACACAAGTTCAGCACCCAAGCCATTTCCCGCTGCCATGGAAACCAAGTGCTCTGGCACCACATATGTCTGAAAGTGGCTATGACACCTAGGGAACTCAGGGCGGTGGTGAATGGCAACTGCCCGAAGCAGCATCACAGCTCTTCCAGTGCCAAAACAACTCCACCTGCCTCATTCACTAAACATACCGTCAGCTGTGCTAGCAGCTATCTAGGAAACCCGGTTTGGTCACATCCGGTCCAATGCCCATTGAGCCCAGTGGGATGGAATCAAGCAGGTTGAGCACCCACACTAAACTCACATGGAGCTCCTCACTCAAGGCGCTCAAAACTCCACAGCCAAACACAAGTTCAGCGCCCAAGCCATTTCCCGCTGCCATGGAAACCAAGTGCTCTGGCACCACATCTGTCTGAAAGTGGCTATGACACCTAGGGAACTCAGGGCGGTGGTGAATGGCAACTGCTTGAAGCAGCAGCACAGCTCTTCCAGTGCCAAAACAACTCCACCTGCCTCATGAACTTCACATACCATCAGCTGTACTAGCAGCTATCTAGGAAACCCTGTTTGGTCACTTCCGGTCCAAAGTCCATTGAGCCCAGTGGGATGGAATCAAGCAGGTTGAGCACCCACACTAAACTCACATGGAGCTCCTCACTCAAGGCGCTCAAAAATCCACAGCCAAACACAAGTTCAGCACCCAAGCCATTTCCCGCTGCCATGGAAACCAAGTGCTCTGGCACCACATATGTCTGAAAGTGGCTATGACACCTAGGGAACTCAGGGCGGTGGTGAATGGCAACTGCCTGAAGCAGCAGCACAGCTCTTCAAGTGCCAAAACAACTCCACCTGCCTCATTCACTTCACATACCAGCACCTGTGCTAGCAGCTATCTAGGAAACCCTGTTTGGTCACTTCCGGTCCAATGCCCATTGAGCCCAGTGGGATGGAATCAAGCAGGTTGAGCACACACACTAAACTAACATATCGATTCTCACTGAAGGCGCTCAAAACTCCACAGCCAAACACAAGTTCAACACAAAAGCCATTTCCCGCTGCCATGGAAACCAAGTGCTCTGGCACCACATATGTCTGAAAGTGGCTATGACACCTAGGGAACTCAGGGCGGTGGTGAATGGCAACTGCCCGAAGCAGCAGCACAGCTCTTCCAGTTTAAAACAACTCCACCTGCCTCATGAACTTCACATACCATCAGCTGTGCTAGCAGCGTTCTAGGAAACCCTGTTTGGTCACTTCCGGTCCAATGTCCATTGAGCCCAGTGGGATGGAATCAAGCAGGTTGAGCACCCACACTAAACTCACATGGAGCTCCTCACTCAAGGCACTCAAAACTCCACAGCCAAACACAAGTTCAGCGCCCAAGCCATTTCCCGCTGCCATGGAAACCAAGTGCTCTGGCACCACATATGTCTGAAAGTGGATATGACACCTAGGGAACTCACGGCGATTGTGAATGGCAACTGCCTGAAGCAGCAGCACAGCTCTTCCAGTGCCAAAACAACTCCACCTGCCTCATTCACTTCACATACCATCACCTGTGCTAGCCTAATTCTAGGAAACCCTGTTTGGTCACTTCCGGTCCAATGCCCATTGAGCCCAGTGGGATGGAATCAAGCAGGTTGAGCACCCACACTAAACTCACATGGAGCTCTTCACTCAAGGGGCTCAAAACTCATCAGCCAAACACAAGTTCAGCGCCCAAGCCATTTCCCGCTGCCATGGAAACCAAGTGCTCTGGCACCACATATGTCTGAAAGTGGATATGACACCTAGAGAACTCAGGGCGATGGTGAATGGCAACTGCCCGAAGCAGCAGCACAGCTCTTCCAGTGCGAAAACAACTCCACCTGCCTCATGAACTTCACATATCATCAGCAGTGCTAGCAGCTATCTAGGAAACCCTGTTTGGTCACTTCCGGTCCAATGCCCATTGAGCCCAGTGGGATGGAATCAAGCAGGTTGAGCACCCACACTAAACTCACATGGAGCTCCTCACTCAAGGCGCTCAAAACTCCACAGCCAAACACAAGTTCAGCGCCCAAGCCATTTTCCGCTGTCATGGAAACCAAGTGCTCTGGCACCACATATGTCTAGGGAACTCAGGGCGGTGGTGAATGGCAACTGCCCGAAGCAGCAGCACAGCTCTTCCAGTGCCAAAACAACTCCACCTGCCTCATGAACTTCACATACCATCAGCTGTGCTAGCAGCTATCTAGGAAACCCTGTTTGGTCAATTCCGGTCCAATGTCCATTGAGCACAGTGGGATGGAATCAAGCAGGTTGAGCACCCACACTAAACTCACATGGAGCTCCTCACTCAAGGCACTCAATACTCATCAGCCAAACACAAGTTCAGCGCCCAAGCCATTTCCCGCTGCCATGGAAACCAAGTGCTCTGGCACCACATATGTCTAGGGAACTCAGGGCGGTGGTGAATGGCAACTGCCCGAAGCAGCAGCACAGCTCTTCCAGTGCAAAAGAACTCCACCTCAGTCATGAACTTCACATACCATCAGCTGTGCTAGCAGCTATCTAGGAAACCCCCTGTTTGGTCACTTCTGGTCCAATGCCCAATGAGCCCAGTGGGATGGAATCAAGCAGGTTGAGCACCCACACTAAACTCACATGGAGCTCCTCACTCAAGGCGCTCAAAACTCCACAGCCAAACACAAGTTCAGCACCCAAGCCATTTCCCGCTGCCATGGAAACCAAGTGCTCTGGCACCACATATGTCTGAAAGTGGATATGACACCTAGGGAACTCAGGGCGGTGGTGAATGGCAACTGCCTGAAGCAGCAGCACAGCTCTTCCAGTGCCAAAACAACTCCACCTGCCTCATCAACTTCACATACCATCAGCTGTGCTAGCCGCGTTCTAGGAAACCCTGTTTGGTCACTTCCGGTCCAATGCCCATTGAGCCCAGTGGGATGGAATCAAGCAGGTTGAGCACCCACACTAAACTCACATGGAGCTCTTCACTCAAGGGGCTCAAAACTCATCAGCCAAACACAAGTTCAGCGCCCAAGCCATTTCCCGCTGCCATGGAAACCAAGTGCTCTGGCACCACATCTGTCTGAAAGTGGATATGACACCTAGGGAACTCAGGGCGGTGGTGAATGGCAACTGCCCGAAGCAGCAGCACAGCTCTTCCAGTGCCAAAACAACTCCACCTGCCTCATGAACTTCACATATCATCAGCTGTGCTAGCAGCTATCTAGGAAACCCTGTTTGGTCACTTCCGGTCCAATGCCCATTGAGCCCAGTGGGATGGAATCAAGCAGGTTGAGCACCCACACTAAACTCACATGGAGCTCCTCACTCAAGGCGCTCAAAACTCCACAGCCAAACACAAGTTCAGCGCCCAAGCCATTTTCCGCTGCCATGGAAACCAAGTGCTCTGGCACCACATATGTCTGAAAGTGGCTATGAAACCAAGGGAACTCAGGGCGGTGGTGAATGGCAACTGCCCGAAGCAGCAGCACAGCTCTTCCAGTGCAAAAGAACTCCACCTGCCTCATGAGCTTCACATGCCATCAGCTGTGCTAGCAGCTATCTAGGAAACCCCCTGTTTGGTCACTTCTGGTCCAATGCCCAATGAGCCCAGTGGGATGGAATCAAGCAGGTTGAGCACCCACACTAAACTCACATGGAGCTCCTCACTCAAGGCGCTCAAAACTCCACAGCCAAACACAAGTTCAGCACCCAAGCCATTTCCCGCTGCCATGGAAACCAAGTGCTCTGGCACCACATATGTCTGAAAGTGGATATGACACCTAGGGAACTCAGGGCGGTGGTGAATGGCAACTGCCTGAAGCAGCAGCACAGCTCTTCCAGTGCCAAAACAACTCCACCTGCCTCATCAACTTCACATACCATCAGCTGTGCTAGCCGCGTTCTAGGAAACCCTGTTTGGTCACTTCCGGTCCAATGGCCATTGAGCCCAGTGGGATGGAATCAAGCAGGTTGAGCACCCACACTAAAGTAACATGCACCTCCTCACTCAAGGCGCTCAAAACTCCACAGCCAAACACAAGTTCAGCGCCCAAGCCATTTCCCGCTGCCATGGAAACCAAGTGCTCTGGCACCACATCTGTCTGAAAGTGGATATGACACCTAGGGAACTCAGGGCGGTGGTGAATGGCAACTGCCCGAAGCAGCAGCACAGCTCTTCCAGTGCCAAAACAACTCCACCTGCCTCATGAACTTCACATATCATCAGCTGTGCTAGCAGCTATCTAGGAAACCCTGTTTGGTCACTTCCGGTCCAATGCCCATTGAGCCCAGTGGGATGGAATCAAGCAGGTTGAGCACCCACACTAAACTCACATGGAGCTCCTCACTCAAGGCGCTCAAAACTTATCAGCCAAACACAAGTTCAGCACCCAAACCATTTCCCGCTGCCATGGAAGCCAAGTGCTCTGGCACCACATATGTCTAGGGAACTCAGGGCGGTGGTGAATGGCAACTGCCCGAAGCAGCAGCACAGCTCTTCCAGTGCCAAAACAACTCCACCTGCCTCATTCACTTCACATACCATCAGCTGTGCTAGCAGCTATCTAGGAAACCCTGTTTGGTCACTTCCGGTCCAATGCCCATTGAGCCCAGTGGGATGGAATCAAGCAGGTTGAGCACCCACACTAAACTAACATGGAGCTCCTCATTCAAGGCGCTCAAAACTCATCATCCAAGCACAAGTTCAGCGCCCAAGCCATTTCCCGCTGCCATGGAAACCAAGTGCTCTGGCACCACATATGTCTGAAAGTGGCTATGAAACCAAGGGAACTCAGGGCGGTGGTGAATGGCAACTGCCCGAAGCAGCAGCACAACTCTTCCAGTGCCAAAACAACTCCACCTGCCTCATTCACTTCACATACCATCAGCTGTGCTAGCAGCTATCTAGGAAACCCTGTTTGGTCACTTCCGGTCCAATGCCCATTGAGCCCAGTGGGATGGAATCAAGCAGGTTGAGCACCCACACTAAACTCACATGGAGCTCCTCACTCAAGGCGCTCAAAACTCATCAGCCAAACACAAGTTCAGCGCCCAAACCATTTCCCGCTGCCATGGAAACCAAGTGCTCTGGCACCACATATGTCTGAAAGTGGCTATGACACCTAGGGAACTCAGGGCGGTGGTGAATGGCAACTGCCCGAAGCAGCAGCACAGCTCTTCCAGTGCCAAAACAACTCCACCTGCCTCATCAACTTCACATACCATCAGCTGTATAGCAGCTATCTAGGAAACCCTGTTTGGTCACTTCCGGTCCAATGCCCATTGAGCCCAGTGGGATGGAATCAAGCAGGTTGAGCACCCACACTAAACTCACATGGAGATCCTCACTCAAGGCGCTCAAAACTCCACAGCCAAACACAAGTTCAGCACCCAAGCCATTTCCCGCTGCCATGGAAACCAAGTGCTCTGGCACCACATATGTCTGAAAGTGGCTATGAAACCAAGGGAACTCAGGGCGGTGGTGAATGGCAACTGCCCGAAGCAGCAGCACAGCTCTTCCAGTGCAAAAGAACTCCACCTCAGTCATGAACTTCACATACCATCAGCTGTGCTAGCAGCTATCTAGGAAACCCCCTGTTTGGTCACTTCCGGTCCAATGCCCATTGAGCCCAGTGGGATGGAATCAAGCAGGTTGAGCACCCACACTAAACTCACATGGAGCTCTTCACTCAAGGGGCTCAAAACTCATCAGCCAAACACAAGTTCAGCACCCAAGCCATTTCCCGCTGCCATGGAAACCAAGTGCTCTGGCACCACATCTGTCTGAAAGTGGATATGACACCTAGGGAACTCAGGGCGGTGGTGAATGGCAACTGCCCGAAGCAGCAGCACAGCTCTTCCAGTGCCAAAACAACTCCACCTGCCTCATGAACTTCACATATCATCAGCTGTGCTAGCAGCTATCTAGGAAACCCTGTTTGGTCACTTCCGGTCCAATGTCCATTGAGCCCAGTGGGATGGAATCAAGCAGGTTGAGCACCCACACTAAACTCACATGGAGCTCCTCACTCAAGGCGCTCAAAACTCCACAGCCAAACACAAGTTCAGCGCCCAAGCCATTTTCCGCTGCCATGGAAACCAAGTGCTCTGGCACCACATATGTCTAGGGAACTCAGGGCGGTGGTGAATGGCAACTGCCCGAAGCAGCAGCACAGCTCTTCCAGTGCCAAAACAACTCCACCTGCCTCATGAACTTCACATACCATCAGCTGTGCTAGCAGCTATCTAGGAAACCCTGTTTGGTCACTTCCCGTCCAATGCCCATTGAGCCCAGTGGGATGGAATCAAGCAGGTTGAGCACCCACACTAAACTCACATGGAGCTCCTCACTCAAGGCGCTCAAAACTCATCAGCCAAACACAAGTTCAGCGCCCAAACCATTTCCCGCTGCCATGGAAACCAAGTGCTCTGTCACCACATATGTCTGAAAGTGGCTATGACACCTAGGGAACTCACGGCGGTGGTGAATGGCAACTGCCCGAAGCAGCAGCACAGCTCTTCCAGTGCCAAAACAACTCCACCTGCCTCATTCATTTCACATACCATCAGCTGTGCTAGCAGCTATCTAGGAAACCCTGTTTGGTCACTTCCGGTCCAATGTCCATTGAGCCCAGTGGGATGGAATCAAGCAGGTTGAGCACCCACACTAAACTCACATGGAGCTCCTCACTCAAGGCGCTCAAAACTCCACAGCCAAACACAAGTTCAGCGCCCAAGCCATTTCCTGCTGCCATGGAAACCAAGTGCTCTGGCACCACATATGTCTAGGGAACTCAGGGCGGTGGTGAATGGCAACTGCCCGAAGCAGCAGCACAGCTCTTCCAGTGCCAAAACAACTCCACCTGCCTCATCAACTTCACATACCATCAGGTGTGCTAGCAGCTATCTAGGAAACCCTGTTTGGTCACTTCTGGTCCAATGCCCATTGAGCCCACTGAGATGGAATCAAGCAGGTTGAGCACCCACACTAAACTAACATGGAGCTCCCCACTCAAGGCGCTCAAAACTCATCAGCCAAACACAAGTTCAGCGCCCAAGCCATTTCCCGCTGCCATGGAAACCAAGTGCTCTGGCACCACATATGTCTAGGGAACTCAGGGCGGTGGTGAATGGCAACTGCCCGAAGCAGCAGCACAGCTCTTCCAGTGCCAAAACAACTCCACCTGCCTCATTCACTTCACATACCATCAGCTGTACTAGCACCTATCTAGGAAACCCTGTTTGGTCACTTCCGGTCCAATGCCCATTGAGCCCAGTGGGATGGAATCAAGCAGGTTGAGCACCCACACTAAACTCACATGGAACTCCTCACTCAAGGCACTCAAAACTCCACAGCCAAACACAAGTTCAGCGCCCAAGCCATTTCCCTCTGCCATGGAAACCAAGTGCTCTGGCACCACATATGTCTAGGGAACTCAAGGCGGTGGTGAATGGCAACTGCCTGAAGCAGCAGCACACCTCTTCCAGTGCCAAAACAACTCCACCTGCCTCATGAACTTCACATACCATCAGCTGTACTAGCAGCTATCTAGGAAACCCTGTTTGGTCACTTCCGGTCCAATGTCCATTGAGCCCAGTGGGATGGAATCAAGCAGGTTGAGCACCCACACTAAACTAACATGGAGCTCCTCACTCAAGGCGCTCAAAACTCCACAGCCAAACACAAGTTCAGCGCCCAAGCCATTTCCCGCTGCCATGGAAACCAAGTGCTCTGGCACCACATATGTCTGAAAGTGGATATGACACCTAGGGAACTCAGGGCGGTGGTGAATGGCAACTGCCTGAAGCAGCAGCACAGCTCTTCCAGTGCCAAAACAACTCCACCTGCCTCATTCACTTCACATACCATCAGCTGTGCTAGCAGCTATCTAGGAAACCCTGTTTGGTCACTTCCCGTCCAATGCCCATTGAGCCCAGTGGGATGGAATCAAGCAGGTTGAGCACCCACACTAAACTCACATGGAGCTCCTCACTCAAGGCGCTCAAAACTGCACAGCCAAACACAAGTTCAGTGCCCAAGCCATTTCCCGCTGCCATGGAAACCAAGTGCTCTGGCACCACATATGTCTGAAAGTGGATATGACACCTAGGGAACTCACGGCGGTGGTGAATGGCAACTGCCCGAAGCAGCAGCACAGCTCTTCCAGTGCCAAAACAACTCCACCTGCCTCATTCACTTCACATACCATCAGCTGTGCTAGCAGCTATCTAGGAAACCCTGTTTGGTCACTTCCGGTCCAATGCCCATTGAGCCCTGTGTGATGGAATCAAGCAGGTTGAGCACCCACACGAAACTAACATGGAGCTCCTCACTCAAGGCGCTCAAAACTCCACAGCTAAACACAATTTCAGCACCCAAGCCATTTCCCGCTGCCATGGAAACCAAGTGCTCTGGCACCACATATGTCTGAAAGTGGATATGACACCTAGGGAACTCAGGGCGGTGGTGAATGGCAACTGCCCGAAGCAGCAGCACAGCTCTTCCAGTGCAAAAGAACTCCACCTGCCTCATGAACTTCACATACCATCAGCTGTGCTAGCAGCGTTCTAGGAAACCCTGTTTGGTCACTTCCGGTCCAATGCCCATTGAGCCCAGTGGGATGGAATCAAGCAGGTTGAGCACCCACACTAAACTAACATGGAGCTCTTCACTCAAGGCGCTCAAAACTCCACAGCCAAACACAAGTTCAGCGCCCAAGCCATTTCCCGCTGCCATGGAAACCAAGTGCTCTGGCACCACATATGTCTGAAAGTGGATATGACACGTAGGGAACTCAGGGCGGTGGTGAATGGCAACTGCCCGAAGCAGAAGCAGCACAGCTCTTCCAGTGCCAAAACAACTCCACCTCAGTCATGAACTTCACATACCATCAGCTGTATTAGCAGCTATTTAGGAAACCCTGTTTGGTCACTTCCGGTCCAATGCCCATTGAGCCCAGTGGGATGGAATCAAGCAGGTTGAGCACCCACACTAAACTCACATGGAGCTCTTCACTCAAGGGGCTCAAAACTCATCAGCCAAACACAAGTTCAGCACCCAAGCCATTTCCCGCTGCCATGGAAACCAAGTGCTCTGGCACCACATCTGTCTGAAAGTGGATATGACACCTAGGGAACTCAGGGCGGTGGTGAATGGCAACTGCCCGAAGCAGCAGCACAGCTCTTCCAGTGCCAAAACAACTCCACCTGCCTCATGAACTTCACATATCATCAGCTGTGCTAGCAGCTATCTAGGAAACCCTGTTTGGTCACTTCCGGTCCAATGCCCATTGAGCCCAGTGGGATGGAATCAAGCAGGTTGAGCACCCACACTAAACTCACATGGAGCTCCTCACTCAAGGCGCTCAAAACTCATCAGCCAAACACAAGTTCAGCGCCCAAGCCATTTTCCGCTGCCATGGAAACCAAGTGCTCTGGCACCACATATGTCTAGGGAACTCAGGGCGGTGGTGAATGGCAACTGCCCGAAGCAGCAGCACAGCTCTTCCAGTGCCAAAACAACTCCACCTGCCTCATGAACTTCACATACCATCAGCTGTGCTAGCAGCTATCTAGGAAACCCTGTTTGGTCACTTCCCGTCCAATGCCCATTGAGCCCAGTGGGATGGAATCAAGCAGGTTGAGCACCCACACTAAACTCACATGGAGCTCCTCACTCAAGGCGCTCAAAACTCATCAGCCAAACACAAGTTCAGCGCCCAAACCATTTCCCGCTGCCATGGAAACCAAGTGCTCTGTCACCACATATGTCTGAAAGTGGCTATGACACCTAGGGAACTCAGGGCGGTGGTGAATGGCAACTGCCCGAAGCAGCAGCACAGCTCTTCCAGTGCCAAAACAACTCCACCTGCCTCATTCATTTCACATACCATCAGCTGTGCTAGCAGCTATCTAGGAAACCCTGTTTGGTCACTTCCGGTCCAATGTCCATTGAGCCCAGTGGGATGGAATCAAGCAGGTTGAGCACCCACACTAAACTCACATGGAGCTCCTCACTCAAGGCGCTCAAAACTCCACAGCCAAACACAAGTTCAGCGCCCAAGCCATTTCCTGCTGCCATGGAAACCAAGTGCTCTGGCACCACATATGTCTAGGGAACTCAGGGCGGTGGTGAATGGCAACTGCCCGAAGCAGCAGCACAGCTCTTCCAGTGCCAAAACAACTCCACCTGCCTCATCAACTTCACATACCATCAGGTGTGCTAGCAGCTATCTAGGAAACCCTGTTTGGTCACTTCTGGTCCAATGCCCATTGAGCCCACTGAGATGGAATCAAGCAGGTTGAGCACCCACACTAAACTAACATGGAGCTCCCCACTCAAGGCGCTCAAAACTCATCAGCCAAACACAAGTTCAGCGCCCAAGCCATTTCCCGCTGCCATGGAAACCAAGTGCTCTGGCACCACATATGTCTAGGGAACTCAGGGCGGTGGTGAATGGCAACTGCCCGAAGCAGCAGCACAGCTCTTCCAGTGCCAAAACAACTCCACCTGCCTCATTCACTTCACATACCATCAGCTGTACTAGCACCTATCTAGGAAACCCTGTTTGGTCACTTCCGGTCCAATGCCCATTGAGCCCAGTGGGATGGAATCAAGCAGGTTGAGCACCCACACTAAACTCACATGGAACTCCTCACTCAAGGCACTCAAAACTCCACAGCCAAACACAAGTTCAGCGCCCAAGCCATTTCCCTCTGCCATGGAAACCAAGTGCTCTGGCACCACATATGTCTAGGGAACTCAAGGCGGTGGTGAATGGCAACTGCCTGAAGCAGCAGCACACCTCTTCCAGTGCCAAAACAACTCCACCTGCCTCATGAACTTCACATACCATCAGCTGTACTAGCAGCTATCTAGGAAACCCTGTTTGGTCACTTCCGGTCCAATGTCCATTGAGCCCAGTGGGATGGAATCAAGCAGGTTGAGCACCCACACTAAACTAACATGGAGCTCCTCACTCAAGGCGCTCAAAACTCCACAGCCAAACACAAGTTCAGCGCCCAAGCCATTTCCCGCTGCCATGGAAACCAAGTGCTCTGGCACCACATATGTCTGAAAGTGGATATGACACCTAGGGAACTCAGGGCGGTGGTGAATGGCAACTGCCTGAAGCAGCAGCACAGCTCTTCCAGTGCCAAAACAACTCCACCTGCCTCATTCACTTCACATACCATCAGCTGTGCTAGCAGCTATCTAGGAAACCCTGTTTGGTCACTTCCCGTCCAATGCCCATTGAGCCCAGTGGGATGGAATCAAGCAGGTTGAGCACCCACACTAAACTCACATGGAGCTCCTCACTCAAGGCGCTCAAAACTGCACAGCCAAACACAAGTTCAGTGCCCAAGCCATTTCCCGCTGCCATGGAAACCAAGTGCTCTGGCACCACATATGTCTGAAAGTGGATATGACACCTAGGGAACTCACGGCGGTGGTGAATGGCAACTGCCCGAAGCAGCAGCACAGCTCTTCCAGTGCCAAAACAACTCCACCTGCCTCATGAACTTCACATACCATCAGCTGTGCTAGCAGCTATCTAGGAAACCCTGTTTGGTCACTTCCGGTCCAATGCCCATTGAGCCCAGTGGGATGGAATCAAGCAGGTTGAGCACCCACACGAAACTAACATGGAGCTCCTCACTCAAGGCGCTCAAAACTCCACAGCTAAACACAATTTCAGCACCCAAGCCATTTCCCGCTGCCATGGAAACCAAGTGCTCTGGCACCACATATGTCTGAAAGTGGATATGACACCTAGGGAACTCAGGGCGGTGGTGAATGGCAACTGCCCGAAGCAGCAGCACAGCTCTTCCAGTGCAAAAGAACTCCACCTGCCTCATGAACTTCACATACCATCAGCTGTGCTAGCAGCGTTCTAGGAAACCCTGTTTGGTCACTTCCGGTCCAATGCCCATTGAGCCCAGTGGGATGGAATCAAGCAGGTTGAGCACCCACACTAAACTAACATGGAGCTCTTCACTCAAGGCGCTCAAAACTCCACAGCCAAACACAAGTTCAGCGCCCAAGCCATTTCCCGCTGCCATGGAAACCAAGTGCTCTGGCACCACATATGTCTGAAAGTGGATATGACACCTAGGGAACTCAAGGCGGTGGTGAATTGCAACTGCCCGAAGCAGCAGCACAACTCTTCCAGTGCCAAAACAACTCCACTTGCCTTATGAACTTCACATACCATCAGCTGTGCTAGCAGCTGTCGCGGCTAGCTGAGCCGGCGTAGTGGGCACGGCGAATGTCCGAGCGAAAAGCACCGACACACCGAGACCAGGATGATGTTACAAGTGCTGGGAGCCGTCTCTCTCGAGCCGTCCTCCACAAGCCTCTTTATTACCATATTATCTCCTCTTTCCCCCAAGCCCATCAACAGGACAATAGGACGCCAATGAATCTGCAAAGGCTAGGTGCTACTGCCTTAGGCCTGATTCCTGAGTGATCAGCTCAAGGAGTGTAAATCAGCTCAAGGAGTGTAAATCAGCTCCACAGCCCACAACATATTCCCCCTTCTGTATTAAAGCAGACTTGAATGCGCCTGTCTTAGGTTGTGGACTCTCAGGTTATCAGCCTTACCCGTCATCGGGAACCTCCGTAGCATGATGGAGACCCTGTCCTAGGTTGGTCAGTTCCCGGTCCATCTCACCCGTCACTGGCTGCCATTCAACGCCTTGTCTGTTGCAGCTGCTCAACCATACTTGGGGAGGCTGGTAACCCTGTTCCAAGGCTGGGAGTGAATATCAGCTCAGTAGCAAAGAGCAAACAGCAGTTTTCGGGCTTGGGAAAACAAAGCACTTTACAGGTGAAACATACATTAAAGGCACAATGGGAGGCAAGAGGCCATGATCTTAGGAGTAACTTAGCTCGTAACAATGAGCAGACAGCAGTTCCCAGGCTTGGGGAAACAATTAGCACTTGCACAGATGATAAAACAGAAATGCATACAATACAACAGAAAGGCATACAATGGGGTACAGGAGGCCTAGACCAAATCTAACAGCATTTGCTATTTCTTTTCCAACAAATCAACCCATAGTCCAGCATAGTCATGCCCACCCGCTCATGTTCATCAGTAAAGTCCTGTTGTTCCATAACTCTGGCAGTCTGTTCTGCAATCTTGTTCACTGTCACCACGGTAGCTGGCGGTGGCAGCTGTTGATGTACTGGCTATGATGGTAGCCGTTATGCCAAAGTCTCTTTTATTCTTATCAGGCCAACATAGGCCTCTCCATCAGTCCCAACAGAAACAGGCGGGATTCAGGGCAGCTGCAGGAGAACAGCAGAATCGCGATTGCCATTCCAGCATGCTGTCAGGGTGTACTGGAACTTGGTGTCATTCCTTTCAGAGGCATCTCTTGTCCCGTTGATCTTCCGACTCAAATACCATCATGTTGTCCAGTATCCGAGCTTTCCCAAGACTCTGCAGCAGAAGCTTGCCGGACAAGCCTCTCAGGAATCCACCTCGGACCATTTTCATTTTCTGGGAAAACACAAACTGATCCTCGCCCCCAAATGAGGACGGGATCTGGGCCTAGCCACTTACCAGTCAAGGGGTCCTTCCACATAACATAACCTTTCTGCTTCTGAGACGGATTCCAATGACGATCTGCAGCAGACCGTCCTTCAGCATCCAATGTTAGAAAATTTAAAATAAATAATACAAGATTCAAATGATCTCGGGGAGTGCTATATTCCCCCTTTTTGGTTTTAATAAGGTAATCCTTAATAGTGCGGTTGACACGTTCCACAATACCTTGTCCTTGAGGATTATAAGGAATACCTGTAATTAATTGTATATGGTGGGAGGCAGCAAAATCACGAAACTTGCTGCTAGTATAGCAAGGACCATTATCAGTTTTGATAACTTTAGGAGTTCCCAAGATGGAAAAACATGCATAGCAATGGGCTAGAGTATGTCTGACTTGTTCTCCTGTCTGAGGAGTAGCTAAAATAAATCCAGAACAAGTATCGATAGTGACATGCACATACTTTAGTGTCCCAAACTCTGGGATGTGTGTCACGTCCATTTGCCAGACATGATTGGGCAACAGTCCTCGGGGATTTACACCATAATGAGGAACAGGTAAAAATTGAGGGCACACTGAGCATTGCTTCACGATGGTTCTGGCTTGTTCCTTAGTCAGACTAAAGCGCAAACGAAGTGTGTTAGAATTCAAGTGAAATCTAGCATGTGCCTTTTGAGCTTCTTCAAGAGCTGAGGCTACCAATTTGGTGGCTGAATCTGCAGCCGCATTTCCTGATGTCAAGGGCCCAGGTAAACCTGTATGGGCTCGAATATGAGTCACAAAGAATTTATCTTTGCGGGCCCAAATACAGGCCTGAATTTTAGCAAATAGAGATGCTGCTGTGGAGTGGGAAGAAATTTGGCCAGCAGTCTCCAGCACAGGAAGGGAATGGGCAACATATCCACTATCAGAATACAAATTAAAGGGCTGCATGGAAAATGTTTGAAAGACAGCAAGAATGGCCACCAATTCTACAACCTGTGCAGAGACAAAAGATGTGGGGATGGTGGTAACCTGGCCATCTACTACAAAAGCTGCCTGACCGTTTGACGACCCATCAGTGAAAACAGTTAAAGCTTCTGGCAATGGTTGAAGAGAGGTTACAAGTGGAAAAACAACAGGATGCAAAATAAAAAACTGTACAATGGGGTCCTTGGGATAGTGGTTGTCAAAATTAACATTTAAAGTACTCAAAAGTATTGACCAGGTCTCTTCCATATTCTGCAACCACAAAAGCTGCTTCTGAGTGTATGGAACAATAATGGTATCTGGGACCTTCCCAAAATGTCTTAGGCTGCTTTTAGTGGCCTTTTGTATCAACTCTGCTATGGCCAAATAGTAAGGCACAATTGTCTTAGCAGGAGAAACATGCAAATGTTCCCACAAAATAGGTCCCTGCTGATAAAATACCCCTGTAGGTGTATATGAGGATGCTATAACAATAAATAAAAGTGGAGTACTGTAATCAATCCTGGTCAAATGGGATTGTTCAATCGCTATCTCAACTTTGCGTAGGGCGTGACGTCCCTCCATAGTCATTACCCTAGGGGATGTTGGAGAGGAGTCACCTTTTAAGATATCAAACAAAGGTTTCAAATCTGCATTAGTAAGTTTCAAACTGGGCCTCATCCAATTTATATCCCCTAACAATTTCTGAAAATCATTAAGAGTTTGCAGCTTTTCTGTGGCTATGGAAATTTTTTGGGGTTTAACACAATTTTGAAAAAGTTGAAATCCCAAATAATTAAATGGAGAAACAAGTTGTATTTTATCTGGGGCTATAGCTAATCCTGCTTTTTCTAACTCTTGCTGTAACTTACACAAACAGGATTGCAAC
This sequence comes from Ochotona princeps, assembly GCF_030435755.1. Lineage (NCBI taxonomy): Eukaryota > Metazoa > Chordata > Mammalia > Lagomorpha > Ochotonidae > Ochotona > Ochotona princeps. The sequence goes on from NW_026698073.1 coordinate 214,413, forward strand.
ACCTGAGTAGATAGAGCTGCCAGCAAAATATCATCCATATAATGAACGATCATAACAGAGGGAAAGCTGGCGCGCACCGGTTTTAAGGCGGCAGCCACATAAATCTGACACATAGTAGGACTATTAGCCATTCCTTGGGGTAAAAATTTCCATTGGTACCGTTCAAATGGTTCCTGCAAATTAACAGAAGGCACATTGAATGCAAAACGAGGTGAATCTTCTGGATGAAGAGGAATGGAAAAAAAACAATCCTTTAAATCAATCACAACAATATTAAAATCTTTTGGAATGGCAGAAGGCAGTGGTAATCCTGGCTGCTGTGATCCCATTATCTCCATGGTAGCATTCACTGCTCTGAGATCCTGTAAAAGTCTCCACTTCCCTGATTTCTTTTTAATCACAAAAATAGGTGTATTCCAAGGTGAAGTGGAAGGGACAATATGTCCAGCAGCTAGCTGTTCTTGAACTATTTCCTTAACGGCGGCTATTTTTTCTGTAGAAAGGGGCCATTGGTCAATCCAAATGGGTTGAGAACTTTTCCATGTAATCTTCTGTGGAGTAACCTCAGCCGCCATCACAATGGCCCCTAGGGAAAATGCCCTAGCCCTTTCTTTATCCTTCTTATGTTCCACGGAGATTGGTTGAGTAATTCCTTGCAGCTTTCTTCCTATACCTTTTCCAGGAATGTAGCCGTACCTCTCCATCTGCTGCATAGCTAATTCCTGACCAGATACTAATACTGCTCCCATTTGTTGCAAAACATCTCTCCCCCACAAATTAACTGGCAGACCTGATACTACATAGGGGGTAACATGGCCACCATTTCCTTCCTTATCCCTCCAGGCTAGAGGCCTGGCGCTAGCTAGGGGGCTTTGGGTAATCCCCAAACCTTGTAAAGTGGTCATGGTGGGTGTAACAGGCCAACCTGGGGGCCAATATTTCTGTGAAATAAGAGTGGTGTCGGCACCAGTGTCTAGAAGCCCAGTAAATTTCTTTCCTTCTATACTCAACTTCAAAGTAGGGCGGCTTGCCATATCAGCGACCCAATAAACAGAGGCTTCACCACTGGAACCAAACCCTGCTTTCTTCTGTCCAAGCCTGCAAGCATTATCTGACTTCACTGTGGGGAGCAGCACTAACTGTGCTATTCGTGCCCCTTGGGGCAACACTGCAACCCCAGCATGAACACTGGCTAAAACTTTAATTTCCCCTGTATAGTCTGCATCAATCACTCCTGGGGTAATATGAACTCCTTTCAAGGCTGTGCTGCTACATCCCAGCAGAAGCCCTACAGTGTCAGGGGGTAGTGGTCCATAAATTCCTGTAGGAATAGCCTGTACCCCCATTTGGGGTGTCAATACTATGTAGGAGGTGGTATGGAGGTCCCATCCTCCACTGCCTGTGCTCCCTCGGGCAAGGTCATGAATGGCCTTTGTCCCTGAGGAACAAACTGAATCGCTGCCCCGTACATTGGTGCTTGCGGGGCCCGGAGCTGGCCCCTGCTCCCGTTTCCCAGCACAGATGGCTGCCTGGAGATGACTGTCTTGGACCTGCATTCATTTGCCCAATGTTTTCCACGTTGGCATCGAGGGCAAACTCCTGGGGACTACCTGTTCATATTAGCAGCCTGTGCACAACCTTGGAGTGGGCAGTTCCGGCGGATATGCCCTAGCCGGCCACATTTAAAACATCCTATTTTTGGGCGAGCTCCTGAGCCCACGGTTTTGCCACCACGCAACGCCTCTGCAATGGCTGCACCCATTATCTGTCCTTCCCCAATGTCCTTACAAAGTTTAAGATATGTGTTAAGGGGCTCACGCTTCCAAGGTCTAATTGCTTCCTGACACCATTTGTTGGCATTTTCATATGCTAGTTGCTTTACAAAAGGCATGGCTTGATCTGCATCACCAAATACCCTATCTGCAGTTACCAGTAGGCGATCTACAAATGCCTGGTAAGGCTCGTCCGGGCCTTGGACAATTTTAGAGAGATGTAAATGTAGCGAGCCCTTAGGTGATAAAGACTTCCAGGCCCTCACTGCAGCAGCAGCGGTCTGTGCATAAACTCCTGGGTCATAATTAATCTGATCCTGTACATTAGCAAAATTCCCCTCTCCTGTCAACATATCATGATTTCTCTCAGGAAAGCCTGCCTGGGTATTCTGCCGTGCTGTGTAAAGGCAAAGCTCAAAGAACTCAGATTTCCACATTAGAAAATCGCCCCCATCCAGAGTAGCCTTACAGAGTTGTTTCCAATCGGCCGGAGTCAAATTGTTAGGTGCTAAGGCTTCAATCATGGAAACAGTAAAGGGGGCCGATGGACCATACGTGGCAACAGCGTCCCTCAGACTCTTTATGTCCTTAAAGGACAGTGCCAGGTGCTGTCTGATCCTCTGCCCCTGCTGATTCTCTATCTCAACTACTGGGAAGGTAAAGCGCCTAGCAAGGGTAGCCGCCTCAGGGTCTCCCTGCTCCTGTGCTTGCTTTACCGCACGTTCCACAGCTGAAAGAGAAGTTGAAAGTGGGGGTCCAGCACAAACCCCAACAGTGCATCCACTCTGCTGCTGCCTCAACTGAAGGGAGAGGCGCTGAAGTTGCTCCTGTAAACCTTTTACAACTGTGCTCAGACATGATGGCGCCAATGGTTCAGGCGGCGCAGAGAGCTCTGTGCCTGTCCAAGAGGGACTTTTGTTTGGCACACGCTCTACAGGTGGAGGATCCTCAGCAAACTCACTTCCATCCTTTTCCTTCTCAGCCTCCTCAGAAGAGGACCACAAATCTCCTTCGCGCACTTTCTCCAGACTTTGTCTTGTCTGGGGTTCCTTCTCCTTATTTACCCTGGTTTGTAGCTGTCTCCTACTTTTAACAGACAGTTTCTTATGGCGGGCTTCCACCACTGCTTGACGGGATGACCAAGCAATATTTAGCAAGCGCCAAAGAAAAAGGATGACTACAATGAAAGCAAACCATGGGAATACGTCGCAGACAGTTTCAAAAAAACTCTGCGAGGCCTTAAGCTTAGTGTCGGTGCCTAGTGACTGGAGCAGATCTCGGATTCCCTTAATTACCTGCATTTTAGAGAGTTCTTGCCGCATGATAAATTTAACTTATGCCCCTGCAAAAATTATAAAACCTGCCTCTAGATTTCCGGGGTCCCTCAGATTGTCCCTCGTGCCCATGAACGAGGAGAAGGCCTGGGGATGAGATTAATTTGCCCCTCCAGAGTTCCAGGGGTCCCTCAGATTGTCCCTCGTGCCCTAGCACAGGGAGAGGGTCTGGGGATTAAATCAGTTATGCCCCTGCAGAATTCCCAAATTCCGAATTCTTAACTCAAAATTTCTTAATTCCTAATTCCTTACCTTCATAGTTCCAGGGGTCCCTCGGACGTCCTTTGCGCTGTGCCATGCCCCACGTTACGGCGCCATTTGTCGCGGCTAGCTGAGCCGGCGTAGTGGGCACGGCGAATGTCCGAGCGAAAAGCACCGACACACCGAGACCAGGATGATGTTACAAGTGCTGGGAGCCATCTCTCTCGAGCCGTCCTCCACAAGCCTCTTTATTACAATATTATCTCCTCTTTCCCCCAAGCCCATCAACAGGACAATAGGACGCCAATGAATCTGCAAAGGCTAGGTGCTACTGCCTTAGGCCTGATTCCTGAGTGATCACCTCAAGGAGTGTAAATCACCTCAAGGAGTGTAAATCAGCTCCACAGCCCACAACAAGCAGCTATCTAGGAAACCCTGTTTGGTCACTTCCGGTCCAATGCCCATTGAGCCCAGTGGGATGGAATCAAGCAGGTTGAGCACCCACACTAAACTCACATGGAGCTCCTCACTCAAGGCGCTCAAAACTCATCAGCCAAACACAAGCTCAGCGACCAAGCCATTTCCCGCTGCCATGGAAACCAAGTGCTCTGGCACCACATCTGTCTGAAAGTGGATATGACACCTAGGGAACTCAGGGCGGTGGTGAATGGCAACTGCCCGAAGCAGCAGCACAGCTCTTCCAGTGCCAAAACAACTCCACCTCAGTCATGAACTTCACATACCATCAGCTGTGCTAGCAGCTATCTAGGAAACCCTGTTTGGTCACTTCCGGTCCAATGCCCATTGAGCCCAGTGGGATGGAATCAAGCAGGTTGAGCACCCACACTAAACTAACATGGAGCTCCTCACTCAAGGCGCTCAAAACTCCACAGCCAAACACAAGTTCAGCGCCCAAGCCATTTCCCGCTGCCATGGAAACCAAGTGCTCTGGCACCACATATGTCTGAAAGTGGCTATGACACCTAGGGAACTCAGGGCGGTGGTGAATGGCAACTGCCCGAAGCAGCAGCACAGCTCTTCCAGTGCCAAAACAACTCCACCTGCCTCATGAACTTCACATACCATCAGCTGTGCTAGCAGCTATCTAGGAAACCCTGTTTGGTCACTTCCGGTCCAATGCCCATTGAGCCCAGTGGGATGGAATCAAGCAGGTTGAGCACCCACACTAAACTCACATGGAGCTCCTCACTCAAGGCGCTCAAAACTCATCAGCCAAACACAAGCTCAGCGACCAAGCCATTTCCCGCTGCCATGGAAACCAAGTGCTCTGGCACCACATCTGTCTGAAAGTGGATATGACACCTAGGGAACTCAGGGCAATGGTGAATGGCAACTGCCCGAAGCAGCAGCACAGCTCTTCCAGTGCCAAAACAACTCCACCTGCCTCAAGAACTTCACAAACCATCAGCTGTGCTAGCAGCTATCTAGGAAACCCTGTTTGGTCACTTCCGGTCCAATGCCCATTGAGCCCAGTGGGATGGAATCAAGCAGGTTGAGCACCCACACTAAACTCACATGGAGCTCCTCACTCAAGGCGCTCAAAACTCCACAGCCAAACACAAGTTCAGCGCCCAAGCCATTTCCCGCTGCCATGGAAACCAAGTGCTCTGGCACCACATATGTCTGAAAGTGGATATGACACCTAGGGAACACAGGGCGATGGTGAATGGCAACTGCCCGAAGCAGCAGCACAGCTCTTCCAGTGCCAAAACAACTCCACCTGCCTCAAGAACTTCACTTACCATCAGCTGTGCTAGCAGCTATCTAGGAAACCCTGTTTGGTCACTTCCGGTCCAATGCCCATTGAGCCCAGTGGGATGGAATCAAGCAGGTTGAGCACCCACACTGAACTAACATGGAGCTCCTCACTCAAGGCGCTCAAAACTCCACAGCCAAACACAAGTTCAGCGCCCAAGCCATTTCCCGCTGCCATGGAAACCAAGTGCTCTGGCAGCACATATGTCTGAAAGTGGATATGACACCTAGGGAACACAGGGCGGTGGTGAATGGCAACTGCCCGAAGCAGCAGCACAGCTCTTCCAGTGCCAAAACAACTCCACCTGCCTCATGAACTTCACATACCATCAGCTGTGATAGCAGCTATCTAGGAAACCCTGTTTGGTCACTTCCGGTCCAATGCCCATTGAGCCCAGTGGGATGGAATCAAGCAGGTTGAGCACCCACACTAAACTCACATGGAGCTCCTCACTCAAGGCGCTCAAAACTCCACAGCCAAACACAAGTTCAGCGCCCAAACCATTTCCCGCTGCCATGGAAACCAAGTGCTCTGGCACCACATATGTCTGAAAGTGGCTATGACACCTAGGGAACTCAGGGCGGTGGTGAATGGCAACTGCCCGAAGCAGCAGCACAGCTCTTCCAGTGCCAAAACAACTCCACCTCAGTCATGAACTTCACATATCATCAGCTGTGCTAGCAGCTATCTAGGAAACCCTGTTTGGTCACTTCCGGTCCAATGCCCATTGAGCCCAGTGGGATGGAATCAAGCAGGTTGAGCACCCACACTAAACTCACATGGAGCTCCTCACTCAAGGCACTCAAAACTCCACAGCCAAACACAAGTTCAGCACCCAAGCCATTTCCCGCTGCCATGGAAACCAAGTGCTCTGGCACCACATATGTCTGAAAGTGGATATGACACCAAGGGAACTCAGGGCGGTGGTGAATGGCAACTGCCCGAAGCAGCAGCACAGCTCTTCCAGTGCCAAAACAACTCCACCTGCCTCAAGAACTTCACAAACCATCAGCTGTGCTAGCAGCTATCTAGGAAACCCTATTTGGTCACTTCCGGTCCAATGCCCATTGAGCCCAGTGGGATGGAATCAAGCAGGTTGAGCACCCACACTGAACTAACATGGAGCTCCTCACTCAAGGCGCTCAAAACTCCACAGCCAAACACAAGTTCAGCGCCCAAGCCATTTCCCGCTGCCATGGAAACCAAGTGCTCTGGCACCACATATGTCTGAAAGTGGATATGACACCTAGGGAACACAGGGCGGTGGTGAATGGCAACTGCCCGAAGCAGCAGCACAGCTCTTCCAGTGCCAAAACAACTCCACCTGCCTCATGAACTTCACATACCATCAGCTGTGCTAGCAGCTATCTAGGAAACCCTGTTTGGTCACTTCCGGTCCAATGCCCATTGAGCCCAGTGGGATGGAATCAAGCAGGTTGAGCACCCACACTAAACTCACATGGAGCTCCTCACTCAAGGCGCTCAAAACTCCACAGCCAAACACAAGTTCAGCGCCCAAACCATTTCCCGCTGCCATGGAAACCAAGTGCTCTGGCACCACATATGTCTGAAAGTGGATATGACACCTAGGGAACTCAGGGCGGTGGTGAATGGCAACTGCCCGAAGCAGCAGCACAGCTCTTCCAGTGCCAAAACAACTCCACCTGCCTCAAGAACTTCACAAACCATCAGCTGTGCTAGCAGCTATCTAGGAAACCCTGTTTGGTCACTTGCGGTCCAATGCCCGTTGAGCCCAGTGGGATGGAATCAAGCAGGTTGAGCACCCACACTAAACTCACATGGAGCTCCTCACTCAAGGCGCTCAAAACTCATCAGCCAAACACAAGCTCAGCGACCAAGCCATTTCCCGCTGCCATGGAAACCAAGTGCTCTGGCACCACATCTGTCTGAAAGTGGATATGACACCTAGGGAACTCAGGGCGGTGGTGAATGGCAACTGCCCGAAGCAGCAGCACAGCTCTTCCAGTGCCAAAACAACTCCACCTGCCTCATGAACTTCACATACCATCAGCTGTGCTAGCAGCTATCTAGGAAACCCTGTTTGGTCACTTCCGGTCCAATGCCCATTGAGCCCAGTGGGATGGAATCAAGCAGGTTGAGCACCCACACTAAACTAACATGGAGCTCCTCACTCAAGGCTCTCAAAGCTTCATTGCCAAACACAAGTTCAGCGCCCAAACCATTTCCCGCTGCCATGGAAACCAAGTGCTCTGGCACCACATATGTCTGAAAGTGGCTATGACACCTAGGGAACTCAGGGCGGTGGTGAATGGCAACTGCCCGAAGCAGCAGCACAGCTCTTCCAGTGCCAAAACAACTCCACCTGCTTCATGAACTTCACATACCATCAGCTGTGCTAGCAGCTATCTAGGAAACCCTGTTTGGTCACTTCCGGTCCAATTCCCATTGAGCCCAGTGGGATGGAATCAAGCAGGTTGAGCACCCACACTAAACTCACATGGAGCTCCTCACTCAAGGCGCTCAAAACTCATCAGCCAAACACAAGCTCAGCGACCAAGCCATTTCCCGCTGCCATGGAAACCAAGAGCTCTGGCACCACATAGGTCTGAAAGTGGATATGACACCTAGGGAACTCAGGGCGGTGGTGAATGGCAACTGCCCGAAGCAGCAGCACAGCTCTTCCAGTGCCAAAACAACTCCACCTCAGTCATGAAATTCACATACCATCAGCTGTGCTAGCAGCTATCTAGGAAACCCTGTTTGGTCACTTCCGGTCCAATGCCCATTGAGCCCAGTGGGATGGAATCAAGCAGGTTGAGCACCCACACTAAACTAACATGGAGCTCCTCACTCAAGGCACTCAAAACTCCACAGCCAAACACAAGTTCAGCACCCAAGCCATTTCCCGCTGCCATGGAAACCAAGTGCTCTGGCACCACATATGTCTGAAAGTGGATATGACACCTAGGGAACTCAGGGCGGTGGTGAATGGCAACTGCCCGAAGCAGCAGCACAGCTCTTCCAGTGCCAAAACAACTCCACCTGCCTCAAGAACTTCACAAACCATCAGCTGTGCTAGCAGCTATCTAGGAAACCCTGTTTGGTCACTTCCGGTCCAATGCCCATTGAGCCCAGTGGGATGGAATCAAGCAGGTTGAGCACCCACACTAAACTAACATGGAGCTCCTCACTCAAGGCGCTCAAAACTCCACAGCGAAACACAAGTTCAGCGCCGAAGCCATTTCCCGCTGCCATGGAAACCAAGTGCTCTGGCACCACATATGTCTGAAAGTGGATATGACACCTAGGGAACTCAGGGCGGTGGTGAATGGCAACTGCCCGAAGCAGCAGCACAGCTCTTCCACTGCCAAAACAACTCCACCTCAGTCATGAACTTCACATACCATCAGCTGTGCTAGCAGCTATCTAGGAAACCCTGTTTGGTCACTTCCGGTCCAATGCCCATTGAGCCCAGTGGGATGGAATCAAGCAGGTTGAGCACCCACACTAAACTCACATGGAGCTCCTCACTCAAGGCACTCAAAACTCCACAGCCAAACACAAGTTCAGCACCCAAGCCATTTCCCGCTGCCATGGAAACCAAGTGCTCTGGCAGCACATATGTCTGAAAGTGGATATGACACCTAGGGAACTCAGGGCGATGGTGAATGGCAACTGCCCGAAGCAGCAGCACAGCTCTTCCAGTGCCAAAACAACTCCACCTCAGTCATGAACTTCACATACCATCAGCTGTGCTAGCAGCTATCTAGGAAACCCTGTTTGGTCACTTCCGGTCCAATGCCCATTGAGCCCAGTGGGATGGAATCAAGCAGGTTGAGCACCCACACTAAACTCACATGGAGCTCCTCACTCAAGGCGCTCAAAACTCATCAGCCAAACACAAGCTCAGCGACCAAGCCATTTCCCGCTGCCATGGAAACCAAGTGCTCTGGCACCACATCTGTCTGAAAGTGGATATGACACCTAGGGAACTCAGGGCGGTGGTGAATGGCAACTGCCCGAAGCAGCAGCACAGCTCTTCCAGTGCCAAAACAACTCCACCTGCCTCATTCACTTCACATACCATCAGCTGTGCTAGCAGCTATCTAGGAAACCCTGTTTGGTCACTTCCGGTCCAATGCCCATTGAGCCCAGTGGGATGGAATCAAGCAGGTTGAGCACCCACACTAAACTCACATGGAGCTCCTCACTCAAGGCGCTCAAAACTCCACAGCCAAACACAAGTTCAGCGCCCAAGCCATTTCCCGCTGCCATGGAAACCAAGTGCTCTGGCAGCACATATGTCTGAAAGTGGATATGACACCTAGGGAACACAGGGCGGTGGTGAATGGCAACTGCCCGAAGCAGCAGCACAGCTCTTCCAGTGCCAAAACAACTCCACCTGCCTCATGAACTTCACATACCATCAGCTGTGCTAGCAGCTATCTAGGAAACCCTGTTTGGTCACTTCCGGTCCAATGCCCATTGAGCCCAGTGGGATGGAATCAAGCAGGTTGAGCACCCACACTAAACTCACATGGAGCTCCTCACTCAAGGCACTCAAAACTCCACAGCCAAACACAAGTTCAGCGCCCAAACCATTTCCCGCTGCCATGGAAACCAAGTGCTCTGGCACCACATATGTCTGAAAGTGGCTATGACACCTAGGGAACTCAGGGCGGTGGTGAATGGCAACTGCCCGAAGCAGCAGCACAGCTCTTCCAGTGCCAAAACAACTCCACCTCAGTCATGAACTTCACATATCATCAGCTGTGCTAGCAGCTATCTAGGAAACCCTGTTTGGTCACTTCCGGTCCAATGCCCATTGAGCCCAGTGGGATGGAATCAAGCAGGTTGAGCACCCACACTAAACTAACATGGAGCTCCTCACTCAAGGCGCTCAAAACTCCACAGCCAAACACAAGTTCAGCACCCAAGCCATTTCCCGCTGCCATGGAAACCAAGTGCTCTGGCACCACATATGTCTGAAAGTGGATATGACACCTAGGGAACTCAGGGCGGTGGTGAATGGCAACTGCCCGAAGCAGCAGCACAGCTCTTCCAGTGCCAAAACAACTCCACCTGCCTCAAGAACTTCACAAACCATCAGCTGTGCTAGCAGCTATCTAGGAAACCCTGTTTGGTCACTTCCGGTCCAATGCCCATTGAGCCCAGTGGGATGGAATCAAGCAGGTTGAGCACCCACACTAAACTAACATGGAGCTCCTCACTCAAGGCGCTCAAAACTCCACAGCCAAACACAAGTTCAGCGCCGAAGCCATTTCCCGCTGCCATGGAAACCAAGTGCTCTGGCACCACATCTGTCTGAAAGTGGATATGACACCTAGGGAACTCAGGGCGGTGGTGAATGGCAACTGCCCGAAGCAGCAGCACAGCTCTTCCAGTGATAAAACAACTCCACCTGCCTCATGAACTTCACATACCATCAGCTGTACTAGCACCTATCTAGGAAACCCTGTTTGGTCACTTCTGGTCCAATGTCCATTGAGCCCAGTGGGATGGAATCAAGCAGGTTGAGCACCCACACTAAACTCACATGGAGCTCCTCACTCAAGGCGCTCGAAATTCAACTGTCAAACACAAGTTCAGCGCCCAAGCCATTTCCCGCTGCCATGGAAACCAAGTGCTCTGGCACCACATATGTCTGAAAGTGGATATGACACCTAGGGAACTCAGGGCGGTGGTGAATGGCAACTGCCCGAAGCAGCAGCACAGCTCTTCCAGTGCTAAAACAACTCCACCTGCCTCAAGAACTTCACATACCATCAGCTGTGCTAGCAGCTATCTAGGAAACCCTGTTTGGTCACTTCCGGTCCAATGCCCAATGAGCCCAGTGGGATGGAATCAAGCAGGTTGAGCACCCACACTAAACTAACATGGAGCTCCTCATTCAAGGCGCTCAAAACTCCACAGCCAAACACAAGATCAGTTCCCAAGCCATTTCCCGCTGCCATGGAAACCAAGTGCTCTGGCACCACATATGTCTGAAAGTGGATATGACACCTAGGGAACTCAGGGCGGTGGTGAATGGCAACTGCCCGAAGCAGCAGCACAGCTCTTCCAGTGCCAAAACAACTCCACCTGCCTCATTCACTTCACATACCATCAGCTGTGCTAGCAGCTATCTAGGAAACCCTGTTTGGTCACTTCCGGTCCAATGCCCATTGAGCCCAGTGGGATGGAATCAAGCAGGTTGAGCACCCACACTAAACTAACATGGAGCTCCTCACTCAAGGCGCTCAAAATTCCACAGCCAAACACAAGTTCAGCGCCCAAGCCATTTCCCGCTGCCATGGAAACCAAGTGCTCTGGCACCACATATGTCTGAAAGTGGATATGACACCTAGAGAACTCAGGGCGGTGGTGAATGGCAACTGCCCGAAGCAGCAGCACAGCTCTTCCAGTGCCAAAACAACTCCACCTGCCTCATGAACTTCACATACCATCAGCTGTGCTAGCAGCTATCTAGGAAACCCTGTTTGGTCACTTCCGGTCCAATGCCCATTGAGCCCAATGGGATGGAATCAAGCAGGTTGAGCACCCACACTAAACTAACATGGAGTTCGTTACTCAAGGCACTCAAAACTCCACAGCCAAACACAAGTGCAGTGCCCAAACCATTTCCCGCTGCCATGGAAACCAAGTGCTCTGGCACCACATATGTCTGAAAGTGGATATGACACCTAGGGAACTCACGGCGGTGGTGGATGGCAACTGCCCGAAGCAGCAGCACAGCTCTTCCAGTGCCAAAACAACTCCACCTGCCTCATGAACTTCACATACCATCAGCTGTGCTAGCATCGTTCTAGGAAACCCTGTTTGATCACTTCCGGTCCAATGCCCATTGAGCCCAGTGGGATGGAATCAAGCAGGTTGAGCACCCACACTAAACTAACATGGAGCTCCTCACTCAAGGCCCTCCAAATCCAACAGCCAAACACAAGTTCAGCGCCCAAGCCATTTCCCGCTGCCATGGAAACCAAGTGCTCTGGCACCACATATGTCTGAAAGTGGATATGACACCTAGGGAACTCACGGCGGTGGTGGATGGCAACTGCCCGAAGCAGCAGCACAGCTCTTCCAGTGCCAAAACAACTCCACCTGCCTCCTTCACTTCACATACCATCAGCTGTGCTACCAGATATCTAGGAAACCCTGTTTGATCACTTCCGGTCCAATGCCCATTGAGCCCAGTGGGATGGAATCAAGCAGGTTGAGCACCCACACTAAACTAACATGGAGCTCCTCACTCAAGGCCCTCCAAATCCAACAGCCAAACACAAGTTCAGCGCCCAAGCCATTTCCCTCCGCCATGGAAACCAAATGCTCTGGCACCACATATGTCTGAAAGTGGATATGACACCTAGGGAACTCAGGGCGGTGGTGAATGGCAACTGCCCGAAGCAGCAGCACAGCTCTTCCAGTGCCAAAACAACTCCACCTGCCTCATTCACTTCACATACCATCAGTGTGCTAGCAGCTATCTAGGAAACCCTGTTTGGTCACTTCCGGTCCAATGCCCATTGAGCCCAGTGGGATGGAATCAAGCAGGTTGAGCACCCACACTAAACTAACATGGAGCTCCTCACTCAAGGCACTCAAAACTCCACAGCCAAACACAAGTTCAGCGCCTAAGCCATTTCCCACTGCCATGGAAACCAAGTGCTCTGGCACCACATATGTCTGAAAGTGGATATGACACCTAGGGAACTCAGGGCGGTGGTGAATGGCAACTGCCCGAAGCAGCAGCACAGCTCTTCCAGTGCCAAAACAACCCCACCTGCCTCATTCACTTCACATACCATCAGCTGTGCTAGCAGCGTTCTAGGAAACCCTCTTTGGTCACTTCCGGTCCAATGCCCATTGAGCCCAGTGGGATGGAATCAAGCAGGTTGAGCACCCACACTAAACTAACATGGAGCTCCTCACTCAAGGCACTCAAAGCTTCATTGCCAAACACAAGTTCAGCGCCCAAGCCATTTCCCGCTGCCATGGAAACCAAGTGCTCTGGCACCACATATGTCTGAAAGTGGATATGACACCTAGGGAACTCAGGGCGGTGGTGAATGGCAACTGCCCGAAGCAGCAGCACAGCTCTTCCAGTGCCAAAACAACTCCACCTGCCTCATTCACTTCAAATACCATCAGCTGTGCTAGCAGGGTTCTAGGAAACCCTGTTTGGTCACTTCCGGTCCAATGCCCATTGAGCCCAGTGGGATGGAATCAAGCAGGTTGAGCACCCACACTAAACTAACATGGAGCTCCTCACTCAAGGCACTCAAAACTCCACAGCCAAACACAAGTTCAGCGCCCAAGCCATTTCCCGCTGCCATGGAAACCAAGTGCTCTGGCACCACATATGTCTGAAAGTGGATATGACACCTAGGGAACTCATGGCGGTGGTGAATGGCAACTGCCCGAAGCAGCAGCACAGCTCTTCCAGTGCCAAAACAACTCCACCTGCCTCATTCACTTCACATACCATCAGCTGTGCTAGCAGCGTTCTAGGAAACCCTGTTTGGTCACTTCCGGTCCAATGCCCATTGAGCCCAGTGGGATGGAATCAAGCAGGTTGAGCACCCACACTAAACTCACATGGATCTCCTCACTCAAGGCACTCAAAACTCCACAGCCAAACACAAGTTCAGCGACCAAGCCATTTCCCGCTGCCATGGAAACCAAGTGCTCTGGCACCACATATGTCTGAAAGTGGATATGACACCTAGGGAACTCAGGGCGGTGGTGAATGGCAACTGCCCGAAGCAGCAGCACAGCTCTTCCAGTGCCAAAACAACTCCACCTGCCTCATTCACTTCACATACCATCAGCTGTGCTAGCAGCTATCTAGGAAACCCTGTTTGGTCACTTCCGGCCCAATGCCCATTGAGTCCAGTGGGATGGAATCAAGCAGGTTGAGCACCCACACTAAACTAACATGCAGCTCCTCACTCAAGGCGCTCAAAACTCCACAGCCAAACACAAGTTCAGCGCCCAAGCCATTTCCCGCTGCCATGGAAACCAAGTGCTCTGGCACCACATATGTCTGAAAGTGGATATGACACCTAGGGAACTCACGGCGGTGGTGAATGGCAACTGCCCGAAGCAGCAGCACAGCTCTTCCAGTGCCAAAACAACTCCACCTGCCTCATGAACTTCACATACCATCAGCTGTGCTAGCAGCTATCTAGGAAACCCTGTTTGGTCACTTCCGGCCCAATGCCCATTGAGCCCAGTGGGATGGAATCAAGCAGGTTGAGCACCCACACTAAACTAACATGGAGCTCCTCACTCAAGGCGCTCAAAGCTTCATTGCCAAACACAAGTTCAGCGCCCAAGCCATTTCCCGCTGCCATATAAACCAAGTGCTCTGGCACCACATATGTCTGAAAGTGGATATGACACCTAGGGAACTCAGGGCGGTGGTGAATGGCAACTGCCCGAAGCAGCAGCACAGCTCTTCCAGTGCCAAAACAACTCCACCTGCCTCATTCACTTCACATACCATCAGCTGTGCTAGCAGCTATCTAGGAAACCCTGTTTGGTCACTTCCGGTCCAATGCCCATTGAGCCCAGTGGGATGGAATCAAGCAGGTTGAGCACCCACACTAAACTAACATGGAGCTCCTCACTCAAGGCACTCAAAACTCCACAGCCAAACACAAGTTCAGCGCCCAAGCCATTTCCCGCTGCCATGGAAACCAAGTGCTCTGGCACCACATATGTCTGAAAGTGGATATGACACCTAGGGAACTCAGGGCGGTGGTGAATGGCAACTGCCCGAAGCAGCAGCACAGCTCTTCCAGTGCCAAAACAACTCCACCTGCCTCATTCACTTCACATACCATCAGCTGTGCTAGCAGCTATCTAGGAAACCCTGTTTGGTCACTTCCGGTCCAATGCCCATTGAGCCCAGTGGGATGGAATCAAGCAGGTTGAGCACCCACACTAAACTAACATGGAGCTCCTCACTCAAGGCGCTCAAAACTCCACAGCCAAACACAAGTTCAGCGCCCAAGCCATTTCCCGCTGCCATGGAAACCAAGTGCTCTGGCACCACATATGTCTGAAAGTGGATATGACACCTAGCGAACTGAGGGCGATGGTGAATGGCAACTGCCCAAAGAAGCAGCACAGCTCTTCCAGTGCCAAAACAACTCCACCTGCCTCATGAATTTCACATACCATCAGCTGTGCTAGCAGCGTTCTAGGAAACCCTGTTTGGTCACTTCCGGTCCAATGCCCATTGAGCCCAGGGGATGGAATCAAGCAGGTTGAGCACCCACACTAAACTAACATGGAGCTCCTCACTCAAGGCTCTCAAAGCTTCATTGCCAAACACAAGTTCAGCGCCCAAGCCATTTCCCGCTGCCATGGAAACCAAGTGCTCTGGCACCACATATGTCTGAAAGTGGATATGACACCTAGGGAACTCAGGGCGGTGGTGAATGGCAACTGCCCGAAGCAGCAGCACAGCTCTTCCAGTGCCAAAACAACTCCACCTGCCTCATTCACTTCACATACCATCAGCTGTGCTAGCAGCGTTCTAGGAAACCCTGTTTGGTCACTTCCGGCCCAATGCCCATTGAGCCCAGTGGGATGGAATCAAGCAGGTTGAGCACCCACACTAAACTAACATGGAGTTCGTTACTCAAGGCACTCAAAACTCCACAGCCAAACACAAGTTCAGTGCCCAAGCCATTTCCCGCTGCCATGGAAACCAAGTGCTCTGGCACCACATATGTCTGAAAGTGGATATGACACCTAGGGAATTCAGGGCGGTGGTGAATGGCAACTGCCCGAAGCAGCAGCACAGCTCTTCCAGTGCCAAAACAACTCCACCTGCCTCATTCACTTCACATACCATCAGCTGTGCTAGCAGCGTTCTAGGAAACCCTGTTTGGTCACTTCCGGTCCAATGCCCATTGAGCCCAGTGGGATGGAATCAAGCAGGTTGAGCACCCACACTAAACTAACATGCAGCTCCTCACTCAAGGCGCTCAAAACTCCACAGCCAAACACAAGTTCAGTGCCCAAGCCATTTCCCGCTGCCATGGAAACCAAGTGCTCTGGCACCACATATGTCTGAAAGTGGATATGACACCTAGAGAACTCAGGGCGGTGGTGAATGGCAACTGCCCGAAGCAGCAGCACAGCTCTTCCAGTGCCAATACAACTCCACCTGCCTCATTCACTTCACATACCATCAGCTGTGCTAGCAGCTATCTAGGAAACCCTGTTTGGTCACTTCCGGTCCAATGCCCATTGAGCCCAGTGGGATGGAATCAAGCAGGTTGAGCACCCACACTAAACTAACATGGAGCTCCTCACTCAAGGCACTCAAAGCTTCATTGCCAAACACAAGTTCAGCGCCCAAGCCATTTCCCGCTGCCATGGAAACCAAGTGCTCTGGCACCACATATGTCTGAAAGTGGATATGACACCTAGGGAACTCAGGGCGGTGGTGAATGGCAACTGCCCGAAGCAGCAGCACAGCTCTTCCAGTGCCAAAACAACTCCACCTGCCTCATTCACTTCACATACCATCAGCTGTGCTACCAGCTATCTAGGAAACCCTGTTTGGTCACTTCCGGTCCAATGCCCATTGAGCCCAGTGGGATGGAATCAAGCAGGTTGAGCACCCACACTAAACTAACATGGAGCTCCTCACTCAAGGCACTCAAAACTCCACAGCCAAACACAAGTTCAGCGCCCAAGCCATTTCCTGCTGCCATGGAAACCAAGTGCTCTGGCACCACATATGTCTGAAAGTGGATATGACACCTAGGGAACTCAGGGCGGTGGTGAATGGCAACTGCCCGAAGCAGCAGCACAGCTCTTCCAGTGCCAAAACAACTCCACCTGCCTCATTCACTTCACATACCATCAGCTGTGCTAGCAGCGTTCTAGGAAACCCTCTTTGGTCACTTCCGGTCCAATGCCCATTGAGCCCAGTGGGATGGAATCAAGCAGGTTGAGCACCCACACTAAACTAACATGGAGCTCCTCACTCAAGGCACTCAAAGCTTCATTGCCAAACACAAGATCAGCGCCCAAGCCATTTCCCGCTGCCATGGAAACCAAGTGCTCTGGCACCACATATGTTTGAAAGTGGATATGACACCTAGGGAACTCACGGCGGTGGTGAATGGCAACTGCCCGAAGCAGCAGCACAGCTCTATCAGTGCCAAAACAACTCCACCTGCCTCATTCACTTCACATACCATCAGCTGTGCTAGTAGCGTTCTAGGAAACCCTGTTTGGTCACTTCCGGTCCAATGCCCATTGAGCCCAATGGGATGGAATCAAGCAGGTTGAGCACCCACACTAAATTAGCATGGAGCTCCTCACTCAAGGCGCTCAAAACTCCACAGCCAAACACAAGTTCAGCGCCCAAGCCATTTCCCGCTGCCATGGAAACCAAGTGCTCTGGCACCACATATGTCTGAAAGTGGATATGACACCTAGGGAACTCAGGGCAGTGGTGAATGGCAACTGCCCGAAGCAGCAGCACAGCTCTTCCAGTGCCAAAACAACTCCACCTGCCTCCTTCACTTCACATACCATCAGCTGTGCTAGCAGCGTTCTAGGAAACCCTGTTTGGTCACTTCCGATCCAATGCCCATTGAGCCCAGTGGGATGGAATCAAGCAGGTTGAGCACCCACACTAAACTAACATGGAGCTCCTCACTCAAGGCACTCAAAACTCCACAGCCAAACACAAGTTCAGCGCCCAAACCATTTCCCGCTGCCATGGAAACCAAGTGCTCTGGCACCACATATGTCTGAAAGTGGATATGACACCTAGGGAACTCAGGGCAGTGGTGAATGGCAACTACCCAAAGCAGCAGCACAGCTCTTTCAGTGCCAAAACAACCCCACCTGTCTCATTCACTTCACATACCATCAGCTGTGCTAGCAGCGTTCTAGGAAATCCTGTTTGGTCACTTCCGGTCCAATGCCCATTGAGCCCAGTGGGATGGAATCAAGCAGGTTGAGCACCCACACTAAACTAACATGGAGCTCCTCACTCAAGGCACTCAAAACTCCACAGCCAAACACAAGTTCAGTGCCCAAGCCATTTCCCGCTGCCATGGAAACCAAGTGCTCTGGCACCACATATGTCTGAAAGTGGATATGACACCTAGGGAACTCAGGGCGATGGTGAATGGCAAATGCCCGAAGCAGCAGCACAGCTCTTCCAGTGCCAAAACAACTCCACCTGCCTCATGAACTTCACATACCATCAGCTGTGCTTGCAGCGTTCTAGGAAACCCTGTTTGGTCACTTCCGGTCCAATGCCCATTGAGCCCAGTGGGATGGAATCAAGCAGGTTGAGCACCTACACTAAACTAAGATGGAGCTCCTCACTCAAGGCACTCAAAGCTTCATTGCCAAACACAAGTTCAGCGCCCAAGCCATTTCCCGCTGCCATGGAAACCAAGTGCTCTGGCACCACATATGTCTGAAAGTGGATATGACACCTAGGGAACTCAGGGCGGTGGTGAATGGCAACTGCCCGAAGCAGCAGCACAGCTCTTCCAGTGCCAAAACAACTCCACCTGCCTCCTTCACTTCACATACCATTAGCTGTGCTACCAGATATCTAGGAAACCCTGTTTGATCACTTCCGGTCCAATGCGCATTGAGCCCAGTGGGATGGAATCAAGCAGGTGGAGCACAAACACTAAACTAACATGGAGTTCGTTACTCAAGGCACTCAAAACTCCACAGCCAAACACAAGTTCAGTGCCCAAACCATTTCCCGCTGCCATGGAAACCAAGTGCTCTGGCACCACATATGTCTGAAAGTGGATATGACACCAAGGGAACTCACGGCGGTGGTGGATGGCAACTGCCCGAAGCAGCAGCACAGCTCTTCCAGTGCCAAAACAACTCCACCTGCCTCATTCACTTCACATACCATCAGCTGTGCTAGCAGCGTTCTGGGAAACCCTGTTTGATCACTTCCGGTCCAATGCCCATTGAGCCCAGTGGGATGGAATCAAGCAGGTTGAGCACCCACACTAAACTAACATGGAGCTCCTCACTCAAGGCCCTCCAAATCCAACAGCCAAACACAAGTTCAGCGCCCAAGCCATTTCCCGCTGCCATGGAAACCAAGTGCTCTGGCACCACATATGTCTGAAAGTGGATATGACACCTAGGGAACTCACGGCGGTGGTGAATGGCAACTGCCTGAAGCAGCAGCACAGCTCTTCCAGTGCCAAAACAACTCCACCTGCCTCATTCACTTCACATACCATCAGCTGTGCTAGCAGCTATCTAGGAAACCCTGTTTGGTCACTTCCAGTCCAATGCCCATTGAGCCCAGTGGGATGGAATCAAGCAGGTTGAGCACCCACACTAAACTAACATGGAGCTCCTCACTCAAGGTGCTCAAAATTCCACAGCCAAACACAAGTTCAGCGCCCAAGCCATTTCCCGCTGCCATGGAAACCAAGTGCTCTGGCACCACATATGTCTGAAAGTGGATATGACACCTAGAGAACCCAGGGCGGTGGTGAATGGCAACTGCCCGAAGCAGCAGCACAGCTCTTCCAGTGCCAAAACAACTCCACCTGCCTCATGAACTTCACATACCATCAGCTGTGCTAGCAGCTATCTAGGAAACCCTGTTTGGTCACTTCCGGTCCAATGCCCATTGAGCC